>NC_079458.1:7244883-7409883 GCF_903798145.1 Danio aesculapii
GAAGTCAAAAATATTCACCCTCCTGTGAATTTGTTTTTCTTTTTCAAACATTTCGCAAATGATGATGACATTTTTCACAGTATTTCCTATAATATTTTTTCTTCTGGAGAAAGTCTTACTTGTTTTATTTAGGCTAGAATAAAAGCTGTTTTTAATTTAAAAAACAAAACATTTAAGGTCAATATTATTAAGCAATTTTTTTTCTCTTGATTTTCTACAGAACAAACCATCGTTATACAACGACTTGCCCTATTAACCAAGTTAAGAAAGTTACGAGGCACGTTTTCCTTGACGTAGGGTGTCGTGGAGATTCGTAAACAACAAATGAGCATCGTAACACAAGATTCGATCATTTCCTCTTGTGTAATGTGACAGTTCACGACAACCGATACCATGCCTGCGACGCCTCACGACACCATCGCAGAAAGTCTAGCATGTTTAATTTTTTTCTCGTTCTTCACAACGAATTCCGTCACGTTAGTGACACTGTGCAATTGGAGCACATCATTTCTTGGTTATATCAGTGAGTGCTGCCGTTAATGCGCCAGTCGGGTAATCAAAAAATAGGCAGCATATTTACTTATGGGTGGGTCTCGGGTGGATAAGATCAATCACTGGTTATGCAAACTTTAACTATTTTTCTAAAATATTAAAGTTTTCTAAGCAATTTTATCTGACAGACTGGCACAAATATGCGGACATCTCCATTCTCACAACGAGTTTCTGAGTTCTTTCATCCTTCCAACAGAGTTTGTTCTTCCGAGGTAATCTGGAAACATGTTCAGTGCTGAGAATACATTGCAAAAGCATGTCCTGCTTATTCAAATTTGTCATTAATTGTGAAAACAGTTTAATATAGGCTTCTCTGAAACCGAATATTTCACTTTAATTTTATTTAGATTATTGTATTTAATAAACCAACACAGTCTTATGACAACTCGTGTTTTGGTTCATATAGCGGACATGTTTTGAAGCCTTTCACCTCAAAGGTTATTCGTTATTCTTTTTTATCTTGTAGTTAAATGACCAACAAAAGATACATTAGAATTAAGACACAAATTAGCAAACGAACTTCGTTTCAAAAATATATTTTTTTCCAAGAAAACTATACGAATGATCTTTTTGTTTGTGCTCGTCCTCTACTCAACTGTAGTGATGATTTGTTCTGCTCGGTATAAAATACGGACTTATTTCTAGGTCTCACTTAAGACAAGTTCAGGCAAGTTAGTGTTCAATAATATTGGCAGAAAAATATACATTTAGATTTTAAAGAAAATATCTTAAAATTAAAAAGGAATCACAATTTGTCATATGCCTTTGAAGTTGTCGAATGTTTTTAAATAATGTAGATGTCATCAAGCATCAGTGTTTATTGAGATTTAAATAAGATTAACATATTTAAAATTGAGATAAGAAATATGTTATTGCAACACTTGTGAATGCTTTGGGAAATAACGCTCATCACAGAAGTCACAGGATGACTGATCGTGAAGGAACGTGTAGTCTGGCACATTTGTTACCCACGACAAGCCATGAATTCATCAAGAAAAAAAAAAGAAAAAATTTTTGACATAATCTGTCATAGTGACTTTCGTAAATGTCATGTGATCGTGTGATCTGACCGGTTCACGCAAACATATTTATGAATAAAACATTTTTGGTGACATTTAGGTTTTCATTTTTGTGTATTTACATTACATTCATTTTTGTGTATTTTTTAAATATGTTTGGTGAAAAATTGCTTAAGTTGTTTATATTAAAATTTTTGCAAATATTGTTTTTACATTAATGTACTCGCAATGAAAATTACTGGAAGGAAAATGCTTTTAATTATATAATTACAACTGACGTAACGTTTTTGCAAATACAATTACTTTTGCATTCATGCACTAAAAGTCAATGTGGCTTCAAAAGAAAAAAAAATACACACAATTTTTACAAAAAAAAAAAAATAGGAAAGAGAAATATGCTTATAATTATGCAATTACAACTTGAAGTTAAGATTCAATATTTGATTCTGTCACGATCACCAGTGATCTAATTCTTGCAGATCGCTAAAAAAACTACAGATCTGTCACTGAACTAGACTACAAATAACATCATGCACCTCACACACACCAGTTCCTGATTCCCTCTGATTACACACACACAGCTGGTAACTCATCATGGACTTTATATTCACCTCTCTCACACACACACATACATTGCTGAGTCTTGTTTTACTTCATGTAGCATTACAAAGCATTTTCCTTGTTTGTCTTGCCATGTTTTGACCCTTTGCCTAGTTTATTATTTCCATTGTCTCACCGCCTGTCCTGACCATTCACTCCTGTTCTGGAACGTTGTCTGCACGATTACTCTTTAATAAACTGCACATGGATTCCCAACTCCGTTGTCAGTGTGCTTCCATGACACTAGCTATCTTTCCATCCAAAGATGCGAATTAAATTTATGCGCATAACTGGAATATCGCATTTAAGTCGTGCTAATAAAGCAGCATTTACATCCAAGTAGTCAAAGTGAACAAAATCATAACTTACTGATTAACTGGCACCAAATATTAAAAGTAAAAACGGAATTTGCTGCGGTAGGAGAAGCTATGTGAGTCTTTCGGTAGTTTAATAAATTTCTTGCGCCTAAGAAGACAAATGCCGACACACAATGAACGCGTGGCGGCAGCACAGATGATCCTGACAATTCTGGAGGTAATTAATAATATAAAACACTAATACTGGCGGTTTAGAATGACCAAAAAAACATTTCAGATGTTCTACAATGCGGTCAGCCTGCTGGTTTGTCCATTCACACACATTATCATCACATGATCTCTTATAACAAAATCACATGAGTTTTTTTAATGCACATTCTGGAATTTGTTCGGTAAAGGTGTTTCTATCATAACTTATGCGCATCTTTTGTTATCGAATAAAAACTTTTTCCTACTCAGTTATGCGCATATCTTTGTTATGCGTATTTTCAAAACTTATGCGCTTCAATCAACCAATTTTTTTATGCTCATATCCAAACTGCACATAAAAATAGGTGGATGGAAACGTAGCTATTGACACCCTATTGATTTCGGGAAAGTACTTAATTTATCATACTAAAACTTAAATATATATATAAATATATATGTGTGTGTGTGTGTGTGTGTGTGTGTGTGTGTGTGTGTGCCTATACATATATATGCATACATATACATATATATATATATATATATATATATACATACATATACATACATATATACACACACACACACACACACACACATATATATATATATATATATATATATATATATATATATATATATATATATATATATATATATATATATATATTTTAATACACATTTATTTATTTTTTTGCATTTATGAACTTAAAATGGAAGTCAATGATGCTTAAATTGATAAAATGATAATATAAAAATACACAATTTCTATAAAAAAGAAAAATATGCTTTTAATTGTGTAATTACAGCTGACATGATGTTTTAGCGAATGCATTTATTTTTACATTCATGAACATGCACTAAAAGTCAATGTGGTTTAAATGGAAAAAAATATGCTTATATGCTTATAATTATGCAATTACAACTAGAAGTTAAGATTCAATATTTATGATGTGCTGTTGATTTCTCGAAAAAAATATTTTTGGTGGGAAATTACAAAAACTTTTGTATTTATGCCCTTAAAAGTCCCTGGGGCTTGAAATGATAATACAAAAATACACAACTTCTATACAAAAGAAAAATATGCTTGTAAATATGTCATTTCAACTGACATTCGGAGAAAGCTGATATTTAGCAGCCATAACTGTAATTGTATGTGTCTTATACACCCCCGAAACCACCCGCTTCGATTGTTATCACTCGATTGAATGGGCGTTATCAGTGGATATCAGCTGACAGATATGGTCCAGTAGGAGCCTTCTATGCCTACTAGTAGGTTCAGAAGGCTGTTATCATCCATCCACATGGTTAATCAGCTATACTAATAGAGAAGACTATCCAGTTCTGTTTTTACATTACTGTGGTGGTTGGGTTTAGGGTTGGGTAGGGGTAGACGTTAAAATACAATTAATGGGAAACTTAATAAATAATATAAATAATCCTCGTTTACTTCCGTTAACTTGCGGTCGTATTCGATCGATAGCTGATTAACCATGTGGATGGATGATAATAGCCTTCTGAGCCTTCTAGTAGGCGCAGAAGGCACCTACTGCCCCATATCTATCAGCTGATAACCACTGAAAACGCCTATTCAATAACATTCGAAATGGCTGCCGAAACCTCAATAATGTGATTTAGTGGTGTTAGTGAGTCCAGCAGGGGGCGCTCAACCTGGGATCTGTGTGGCTCCCAATGCCCCAGTAGAGTAAAGAGGACTCTATACTGCTCATTGAGCGCTGTCTTTCAAATGAGATGTTAAACTGAGGTCTTGACTCTCTGTGGTTGTTAAAAATCCCAGGATGTCCTTCGAAAAAAGTAGGGGTTTACCCCGGCATCCTGGCCAAATTTGCCCACTGGCCTCTGTCCATCAACATAATTGGCTTCATCACTCTGTCACCTCTCCACCCTTCAGCTGGTGTTGTAGTGTGCGCAATATGGCTTCCATGATCATATCATCCAGGTGGATGCTGCACACTGGAGGTGGATGAGGAGATTCCCCCCCAAAAAATGTGTGAAGTGCTTTGAGTGTCTAGAAAAGAGCTATATAAATGTAAGGAATTATTATTAATATTATTTATGTCTAGTGAACAACCACACAAACTCATAAAAACACACATACAAAGGACCATCAGTGTTAACACGGGACTCGCAATGAAGAATGACACTTTCTGGTCAAAACAGAAACACAAATGCTGTCATTAAGACTAGGCAGTCTATTGCGAACATCAGCGCAGATAAGACAAACAAACAGGCAACAACACAATGCGTATGCTAATTATGTTTGCTATCAACATCACAATCTCTCATCTGATTGAACCGCTCAAGGGACCAACGCTAGTCATCAAACATCTAAATCTTGGAATAGACTTATGGGTTAGACTGAATGCAATATTTGTGACATCCAGTGTATTGTGAGAAAAAACAATTGGGGTGAATGTTTTTTTAAGGGTCTTAACCTAATTAATGTGCCTTTTTTTTATCCAGAGTTATTAATGATTTACAAAAGCTATTAGTAACTAAGTAAACCAAACTGGTGTAACGGTATTAGTAGTAGTAACCTTCATTTTTGTTTCATTATGTAAAATATCTGGCAACATTGTACAATCATGTTCCATTATTTATTGATAGTTAATGTAAATTAACATGAACAAACAATGAAAAATACATTTATTACAGTATTTATTTGTGTTTGTTAAAGTTAGTTAATGAAAATGAAGTCATTCATTGAAAGTTAATGTTAACTCACAGTGTTTACAAGCACAACTTTTAGTTTTAATAATGCATTAGTAAATGTTGAACTATGATTAATAAATGCTGTACAAAATAATGTTGTTCATTCATGTTAGTAAATATATTAACTAACATTAACTAGTAGAACCTTTTTTGTAAAGTGTGACCCAATTACTTATCAAATATTATTATCAATAATATTATTAATAATAATACTAATAAGTTGCTGAAACTAAGCTGAGTTAATTTGAAATATTAAAAAAAAATATATAAAAACATATTAATAATTTATTTAAACTGATTCAATTTAGTAGCAAGTTAATTGTCAAGTATTAAAAACTTCCAAAAATATATTCAAAATATTAACCAAACTAGCATATCAATGGCACTAGTGGTTGTCAAATAAACATTACAAAAAATTATAATTTTTTTAAACTTATTTAATTTAGCAAGTTAATTGTCAAGTATTAAAACATAAAATATAAATATACAAAAATATATTCAAAATATTAATCAAACTATAATAGCATATAAATGACACTAGACTAGTGGTTGCCAAATATATATTAAAATTAATCTTAATTTATTGAAACTAATTTAATTTAGTTTATTTGAATGCAAGTTAATCATCAAGTATTAAAGATTCTGATTTAAACTATAATAGCATATATACAGCTGAAGTCAGAATTATTATCCCCCCTGAATTATTAGCCCCCCAGTTTATTTTCCCCCCAATTTCTGTTTAATGGAGAGATTTTAAGAGAGTAAATAATATTAGACTAGATATTTTTCAAGAAACTTCTATACAGCTTAAAGTGACATTTAAAGGCTTAACTAGGTTAATTAGGCAGGTTAGGGTAATTAGGCAAGTTATTTCGTAACGATAGTTTGTTCTGTAGACAGTAGAAAAAAAATTAGCTTAAAGGGGCTAATAATATTGACCGTAAAATGGTTCATACAAATTTTTTAACTTATTTTATTCTAGCTGAAATAAAACAAATAAGACTTTCTCTAGAAGAAAAAATATTATCAGACATACTGTGAAAATTTCCTTGCTCTGTTAAACATCACTTGGGAAATATTTAAAAAAGAAAAACAATTCAGGGGGGAGATAACGGGGGGGAAATAATAATTCTGATTTCAACTGTATAGAGCTTATAAATAAAATTTACTGAAACTAATTTTATTTGATTTGAAGTTATTTTTCAAGTATTAAAAATTCACAAAAATGTATTAATTAATCTTTCCCAGCAAATCAATCCCACAAATTATAGTGGTTGTCAAATACATAACAAAAAATATTAACGACTTATTGAAACGAATTGAATTTAGTTTATTTGAATGCAAGTTAATCATCAAGCATTTAAAACTGGAAATAAACTCTACTCAAAATATTAATTAAACTATAATAGCATATCAGTGACACTAAACTAATGGGGAATACAATAGAAAGAGTTATTACGACTCCATTAACAAAACTAAGTAACAATCTATTCAACCTATTCCTTCAAGCTTTTTAGAAGTATGCAATATCTATATCCTCCTTAAAGTGCTCGCCTTTACATCTAGACTTCTCAAAAATCCACGAAGGCTTCAAAAAACCAGCAAGAAAGGAGCGTAAAAAGCATTGGAAGCACACACTCGGTGCCCTTGTCCTTTTCCTGAATGACTGTTATGATTAGATTGTACTTTGACTGTAATTACGGAATAAGCACTATGTGGCACTAAACAATGAATAAATAAAGACCCGGAGCTCCAGACGCCTCCCTCCGCTTTTCCAATCACCTTTGGCTGTGTTCATATCACCTGTCTCAGCCAGTATCGCGCGCGGAGACTTATGAAGACACAGGGTCTCAATGCAAGGTCACCCGCTCGCTTTCTATCGCGTTTCGCTCTTCTTTTTTTTTTGTTTTCGTCTGCGGCGTCTGGCTGGAAAAGGGTTAAGCCGGGAATGGATTTAATTATGGAATGAATGGAATCACAATGCGCCTGCAGCAAGTTTGTGCCTCCTTATTTATTAAAGCTGCTGATGGTCCAGGTTTGATGAGCCACTTCGGGCGTAATTGAGTCATCATACAAAGAGGGTTCCACGCATTCAGAGAGGTTTTATCAGCTGCAAACAGACCTGATTACTGGCAATTACACTCTGATCTAGGAGGATGGTGGTGGTGGTGGTGGAGGGGAAACTCGTGTGTTTATGGTTTACCCCAGGAATAATTTCCACATTCATTTTACATGCTAAGTGTTTTTTTTTTTTTTTTTTTTGCTGTTGCGACGGTAATAAAGCGAGCAAGAGAGATAGTGGTGGTTTACTTTCATTTTTCCCCCCCTTTACGCTGGATGTCTTACTGTAAGCGGAAAGAGAGGAAGAAAGGAGGAAAATAATTGCAATTGAAAGCGAATCAGGAGGGCGGCTCGGAGTTTTTGTTTGCATGTTCTTTGAAATAAAACAAAACAAAAAAAAAAAGCGAGCAGAGGTGGAAAACAAACAAATAAACTGACGTGTTTGTGAACTGGGTGGAGCTAAGGATAATTTGATTGTGTTGAGTGTTCGCTTCAGTGTTTTAATAGCATATCAATGACACTAAACTAGTGGTGGTCAAATATATATTAATAATAATAATAATAATAATTTACTGAATTTCCCAGTGATGGGTTGCAGCTGGAAGGGCATCCGCTGCGTAAAAAATATGCTGGATAAGTTGGCGGTTCATTCCGCTGTGGCGACCCCAGATTAATAAAGGGACTGAGCCAAGAAGAAAATGAATGAATAAATGAATAATTTACTGAAACTAATTTAATTTAGTTTATTTGAATGCAAGTTAATCGTCAAATATTACAGTTAAAGTTAATCGTCAAGTATTTACCCCAGGAATAATTTCCACATTCATTTTACATGCTCTGTTTTTTTGTTTTGTTTTTTTGCTGTTGCGACGGTAATAAATCTAGCAAGAGAGATAGTGGCAGTTTACTTTCGTCCCCCCCACCCCACCCCCTTTACACTGGATGTCTTACTGTAAACGTACTGTTTAGTTTGCACGCTCTTTGAAATAAAACAAGAAAAAATATATATATGAGCGGAGGTGGAAAACAAACAAACAAACTGACGTGTTTGTGAACTGGGTGGAGTTAAGGACAATTTGATTGTGTTAAGATGTTTTGGAGTGTTCTATAAACTATAATAGCATATCAATGACACTAAACTATAATTAAACTTTAATAATAATAATAATTTACTAAAACTAATTTCATTCAGTTTATTTGAATGCAAGTTAATCGTCAAGTATTACAGTGAAAGTTAATCGTCAAATATTACAGTAAAAGTTAATCAAGTATTACAGTGAAAGTTAATCATCAAATATTACCGTTAAAGTTAATCATCAAGTATTACAGTGAAAGTTAATCGTCAAATATTACAGTAAAAGTTAATCAAGTATTACAGTGAAAGTTAATCATCAAATATTACCGTTAAAGTTAATCATCAAGTATTACAGTGAAAGTTAATCGTCAAATATTACAGTAAAAGTTAATCATCAAGTATTACAGTGAAAGTTAATCGTCAAATATTACAGTTAAAGTTAATCGTCAAGTATTTACCCCAGGAATACTTTCCACATTCATTTTACATGCTCTGTTTTTTTGTTGTTTGTTTTTTTTTTTTTTTGCTGTTGGTGCGATGGTAATAAATGTAGTGAGAGAAATAGTGGCAGTTTACTTTCGTTCCCACCCCCCCGCCCCCTTTACACTGGATGTCTTACTGTAAAATAATACTTGAAAATAATTGCAATTGAAAGCGAATTATGGAGGGCGGCCCAGAGTTTTTGTTTGCACGCTCTTTAAAATAAAACAAAACAAAAAAAGCGAGCGGAGGTGGAAAACAAACAAATAAACTGACGTGTTTGTGAACTGGGTGGAGTTAAGGACAATTGGATTGTGTTGAGATTTTTTGGAGTGTTCGCTTCAGTGTTTTAATAGCATATCAATAAGACTAAACTAGTGGTGGTCAAATATATATAATAATAATAATAACTTACTGAAACTAATTTCATTCAGTTTATTTGAATGCAAGTTAATCGTCAAGTATTACAGTTAAAGTTAATTGTCAAGTATTTACCCCAGGAATAATTTCCACATTCATTTTACATGCTAAGTGTTGAGACTTTTTGGAGTGTTCACTATAGTTTTAACTATAATAGCATATTAATGACTGGTAGTGTTAACTATAATAGCATATCAAGCAGGCACAGGACTTCAACATGACGTCAGATTGACATTGTACCCCACATCATGGGACGTTACATTTAAATCCAATGTCAGACCAACATCACTGTCCAACGTCGCACAGACGTTGCATTTTGGTCACTTTTCAACACAACCTAAATACTAAATATCAATGTCTAAAGATGTTACAGCTTTACATTGTTTGGACGTTACCAATATGACGTTTATCAGACGTTGGATTTTGGTTGCCATACCTGACGAATAAATGCCAGTATTTGACCTCAGTATGACGTTGGTTTAAGATGTAGGTTTAACGTTGGATTTTGGTCACTTAAAAATGCTAAATAAAACCAACTAAATATCAACGTCTAATGATGTTACAGCTTGACGTTGTTTTGACTTTAGCAATATGACGTCTATCAGACCCTGGATTTTGGTTGCCATACCTGACGAATAAATGTCAGTATTTGACGTCAATATGATGTTGGTTTAAGATGTTGGCCCGACGTTGGATTTTGGTCACTTTCCAACACAACCTAAAATCAACCAAATATCAACGTCATTTGACATCATTGATATCAAACAAAGCAATTCGGGAAGGCAGCTCCAGGTTTTTGTTTGCACGCTCTTTGAAATAAAAAAGGAGTTGAGGAAAATCCATTGAGTTGAGACTTTCTGGACTGTTCGCTTTAAGGTATTTGCTTTAAGATATTAAACAGGAGATATTAAACACTGCGGATGCCCTTCCAGCTGCAACCCATCACTGTGAAACACCCATACACTCTCATTCACACACATACACTACGGTCAACTTTAGCCTACCCAATTCATCTATAGCGAATGTCTTTGGACTTGTGGGGGAAACCGGAGCACCCGGGTCAAACCCACACGAACACGGGGAGAACATGCAAACTCCACACAGAAATGCCAACTGAATCAGCCGAGGCTCAAACCACCGGCCTTCTTGCTGTGAGGCGATCATGCTATCCACTATGCCAACTCATCGCCTTCATGTTCACTCACGGTGCATTAAGAAATGTAAACAAGCACAAGTTTGGATTTTAATAATGCATTATTAAATGTTGCACTATGATTAATAAATGCTTTAGATGTATTGTTTATTCTTAGTTTATGTTAGTAAAAACTGAACTAACATGTATATGTATAAATATATGTATTTTTCATATTTGATATGACAAATCACTTATTTAAACTAATAAAATTGTATTAATTGTGTTTATTTTAAAGCAAATTTTACATTTTACATTACAATTTGACAACTTTTACATTATATATTACAATTTTACATTTTCCGTATGACAAATATCATTTAAACTACTTAATTTAGATTATTTTAATGCAAACTGATCTGTTTATTTAGTGCAAAGTTATTAAAAACCCCCCAAATCTAACTAATTTGAATACATTTCAAGCAGCAAAATCTGAACATTGGATGAAGTCACGTTCATTTATTTATTTTATCTTTTGTTTTGAGTCTTTTGTTTCGAGTCAACGTTTTTATTGAGGTGGATTTGGGAATCTATTTTTATCAATCCATAATTTGGAAAATACTATTTAAGCAATTTATGTACGAACAAATCTCACGGTAAAAACCTTACAATATACTTATGTATAAAAGTTAAGAGATTTCTGGCTCTGTGCAGCAGGAAAAAAAAGTGCTTTGACTTTGTTTGCATGGAAAACATGCATTGTAATTTAAATCTGCAACGCAAAATGATAAAGCGTGTCAAACGAAACACTTAAACATGTATTTTGGATGTTTTCTTTACATTAAACTTAAAAAAAAATCCTTTATGAAGAGCCAAAAAGCTGAAAATAAAGTGACAGGTGCATGAAAACAGTGTTTTTGCCTGCGGAGTCTGGCCTCCACTGCACAGCGAATACTCACAATGCTAAAAAAGCAAAGATCATGGACTATACAGGCCGTCTGCTGAAAAAACAAAGACGGGGAGATGGGAAGAAAAGAGGCGCTCGAGATTAGAAGGGGCGGGTGTGTGTAAACGCGAGATATCAGTCTGCATGTAGTTCATGCCAGAGACTTTAAACTGTGAAATCTGAGAACTCAAAAGCTGCTATTTTAACTTCTGTTCGCTCCTGGAATATGAGGCTATGTTTTCTTTCTAGGGCAAGCATAATTAGTTTCACTATAATTACCTTAAAGTGCATCATCTGTCCCTAGGTCTAATGTGGGAGTAACTTCAAAAGATACACTTGTTTCCAACTGTTTAAAGCATTTCTCATCTGATAAATTATTCTAAGAGAAATCTGCCAGCAAGAACGCAGGATTAAACAAAAAAAAATGTGCTGTTTGCAATGGGTAGCTGGCAGTCGCAGAGCAGAGATGAACTGTAGAGACGCAAAGTTGAAGCTTGTGCAAACAAACGTGCAAAAGAGACAAGAATAAATAATAAAGTCACGCCCAATTGATTAAATACAGCTGTTGCTCATTTAGATTATGTCTTGTCACATGCAAATCAGATTAAATTAATATATTTAAGTAAGTAAATAATTAAATACAATATACTGTATATCACTCAGTGGAATCAAACATTTCAGAAACAAAATAAGCCTCTAAAGCATTTCAGAACCTTAAACATACAATTCTGAATTTATAGAATAAAATAAGATCAAATATTAGTAAGCTTAAACATAAATAATAATCACAAACAAGGAAGTAATAATACTTATAATACTTTTTTTATAAACGTAAATTTAAATATACATTTTGAAGGCCAACATATTTTTATTAAAATAACCAAAAATACAATAACTAAAAAGCTGAAAATTATATATATTTATTATATAAAAATGTAATATTGTACTTTTAAAATAAAATAGAAATACATATTAAAAAAGTAATAAAATGATAAAAAATAATGCTAAAAACATTGTTTTTTTTTATAAGAATTTTTTTTGCTTATATATATATATATATATATATATATATATATATATATATAGATATTACATACATTTAAATAAGCAAATAATTCTTATAAATAAATAATAACTTATAAATAAGTAATTACTTTTATTTTTAAATTAAAAATAAAAAGTAATAAAATTATAAAAATGATTAAAAAAAAATATATATATATATACATAAGCAAATAATTCTTATAAATAAATAATCACTTATAAATAATTACTTTTAACAAATTGCTACTTCAAATTTTAATTTTAATTATTAATTCATGAATAATTAATAATTAATTATTATTTACATGTTAATGGAATAATTCATTTAGTCAATCATACAAATGTGTGTGCATACATGAGGCTGTATGCATGTGTGTTTCACTTCTCACACCACATTAAAACTACTATATTTACATCAAAAATGAAGACGATCTGTTGCAGTTTACAGTATATGGAAAACATCTTACTGTGTGGAAGCACACATTCTGATTGCATATAAAATGTCCCTCCGTTTGGATAACATACTTTTGACATAATTGAACTAATAAACTTTATGTGATTGAAATGTGTTAATTAGAAACAAATAAGAAAAAAATGTGTGTAATATTATCAATAAATCCAATGCGTCTTAAATTCTTCTAATTCATTTAAAACACATTGGATTTAATCTATTGTTGTGGAGTATGGACCTGCATCCATTTTGCCCCCAAATAGTAAGTAGAATATTAATTATAAACCAGTTTGGATGTGGCTTTTTTTTACAGCTAGATATATTTTTACCATATTACTATATTTGTTAAACCAATTTAAATCTAAAAGTACTCGATTTTAACAGATTTAGATTCAATTCTAAAGAATCTGATGACAGACATTTAAAAAACTGATAAATCAAATCAAATCAAATGGATACAAACAAATAATTACAAACTTCATTGTCAGTGCTCAACAATAAGGACTGCCCGATGGCTGTGCGAGAGTGCGAGATGTTGGGGACAGTAGACAGAATCTTTACTGGCTCAATCAGGCTAGTGCTGTCTTGTCACTAAAGTTTAATTTGCCTGCGACTATTTGTCAATTGCATGCAAATACAGTCTGCTTTTAACCCTTTAAATGCTACCCTCTCTGTGAAGTCATAAACACCATATTGCTTTTCGGCTCCTCTTATGTAATTGGATGTTGTGAGCATGTTATTTTTTTCTGTAACCTGGTAATAACCAGTACAGCGAAGAGGTAGCAACATCAAGATTATGAGGCAAAAAGAAAATGTCTGTTTTTAACGACTTGGAAACAGACATTTATGTGGGTACAACACGACAAAAAAAATGAATTGATGTTTTGCAGTTTGCCGTCAGTTTGGGAGATCAGCCACCTTTTGTTAAATAATTTAGAACTGCAATTAAATACCAGAACATTTTCCATAATGCTCTCTTTGCTTGCATAACTCTTTGAATGTTGATCAATACACATTAATTATTATTTTTTTAATGTTTAAATTCTAGATTCGCAGATGTTATTTTTGGCACATTATTTAAAATATGTGGCTAAAATAGCTATTAACTAACTCCTTTAAAAAAGTACTTTTTATACACTGTAAAAAATGAATTCCTTCATGTTGTCCCAACTCAAATTAATTAAGTTAACCTAATTGTTTTCAGAAATTTAAGTTGATTGAATATAAAATAATTAAGTTACTTATAATCAGGGTTGGCCACAGCGGAATTATCCGCCAACTTATCCAGCATATGTTTTATGCAGCGGAAGCCCTTCCAGCTGCAACCCAACACTGGAAAACACCAATACACACTCTTACACACTCATACACTAAGGCCAGTTTAGTTTATTCAATTTACCTATAGCACATGTCTTCGGACTGTGGGGGAAACCAGAGCACAAGGAGGAAACCCACGCCAACATGGGGAGAACATGCAAACTCCACACAAAAATGCCAACTGACCCAGCTGAGGCTCGAACCAGCGACCTTCTTACTGTGAGGCAACAGTGCTACCCACTGAGTCACCGTGTCACCCATAGCAGCATCAGCTAATAAAATTTGTTTGCAATCGGCTACCGTCTGAGCTAGGGTATTTGCATAAAGTGATCTGATTGGCTGACGCTTCTGTTAGCGCTTGAAAAGTTGAGAAATTCCCAACTTCTGAAGCAAGGCAGACGGATACACAATTAAATTCGGCAACGCTTGATGTCACCCATTCAAAGTGAATGGGAGGCATTAACGCTGATTCCCCTGTGTGAATGGGTCATTAATGATAAACTTCTCCGTGATTCTTTGGTTTTGAGTGTACCCAGTGTGACCAAATGGGCAACTATTGTTTAAAAAAAAATTATTTTATACACTGTAAAAAATGCAGGGCTCCACACAATTCCTTCATGTCATCCCAACACAAATCAATTAAGTTCATCTAATTGTTTTGACAAATTTAATTTGATTGAATATAAAACAATTAAGTTGTCCCCCAAATAACTTAAGAACTGTATCGATTCAGCTCATTATAAATAAGTTTGAACAAGCAGCAAAAATATCTTTCTGAGTGTATATGCTACCACTGTGTCTAGACTCAAAAAAGTTTCATTGGATTTACTAATATTAATTATAACTTTATTAATTTTGTTTATGTTAATGCAAGCTTCACATTTTACATTACAATTGTACTTTTTTCATGTAACAAATCAATTATTTAAACTACTTGAATTGTATTATTGGCGACACGGTGGCTCAGTGTTTAACACTGTCGCCTCACCGCAAGAAGGTTGCTGGTTTGAGTCTCGGCTTTGCCAGTTGGAATTTCTGTGTGGAGTTTGCATCTTCTCCCCGTGTTGGCGTGGGTTTCATCCGGGTGCTCTGGTTTCCCCCACGGTCCAAACACATGTGATACAGGTGAATTGTCCGTACTGTATGTGCAACACAGGCTCATTCTGAAAACGTAGTCCCGCGAATGTTTGTAGAGACCGCGAAATACGTCCCCGGAGGTACGTATGGCTGCATTTTGTTTTTTTTAAGCAAACGCTGTGGGGCGGTCTGACGCCGTTCCTTTTGGCGCTTACCAGCAGACTGCTTACTTCCGTGTGGAGGGCTTTCCCGCCGCAACCAGTTTGTCCAGTTAGCTCGTTGTGTATGTCGGTGAACTTGAGACGCAGAGAGGAGTTGACCACGACGACGGCGACTGGGTTCGAGTCCGGGAATAAGCAGTTCCAGAAATCAGGTAAGACAAAAGCAGAATCCAAAAAATAAAATGAACAAGTGAATAACAGGGTGGGAATGCGGTGGAAAATCTGAAAATGTGTTAAAAACCAGATGAGGGCTTTTCTTTTTCTGGACGGCTTTTGTAAAATCATTGGTTGGGATTAGGGAAGTAAGTGGGAGGGTGGGTCAATCTGTAAAATTGGTTGGGTTCAGGGAAGGAGGAGGGTGGGTCAGTCGATTGGCCGGTCGCCCAGTCAATCATTCAGTCAGTCAGACGGACGGTCAGCCGACAGCGGCCTCTAGTGGGTTTGCGCGAGAACAGCGCAGCCGCGAACGGCGCTCATGAGAGACATTCGAGATACGAAAAAGCGCATACAGTGGCCTCTCGCGGATTCGCAAAAAAAACAAAAACTGCAAAAATACGTACCTCCCGGGACGTATTTCGCGGTCTCCTGAAACGTCCACGAGACTACGTTTTCAGAATGAGCCTGGGTTGCGTATGTGTGTGAAGGAGTGTGTATGGATGTTCCCAGAGATGTGTTGCAGCTGGAAGGGCATCCGCTGCATAGAACATATGCTGGATAAGTTGGCGGTTCATTCCACTGTGGCGACCCCAGATTAATAAAGGGACTAAGCCGAAAAGAAAATGAATCAATAAATGAATTGTTTTGAGAAATTTAAGTTGATTGAACATAAAACAATTAAGTTACCCCCAAAAAACTTAAGAACTGTATTAATTCAGCTCATTATGAGTAAGTAGTTTAAACGAACAGCAAAAAATATCTGTGTATATGCTAGCACTAGCACTGCACTGTGTCTACACTGAAAAAAAGATTCATTGGATTTACTACATTTTTTTAAGTGGTTGCAAACAATTTATATGGCCTGAGTTTAAACAAACAAATGAGCTGAACAGTACTAAATGTAAACATTCTAATGTAAAAATGTAGTAAACCCAATGCATCATTTTTGTCAGTGTACATCTTCAGTTCAAAAGGCTGCAATTTCACATGCCCTAATGTGGTTTTAGCAAAGCATAAAAGGGCATCTGAAGCGACACAATCGAGGCCAGGTGTTACCGAAGCCCACCGTCCACGCCTGTTCACCCGCTATCACAACACCAATCCGGCCCATTGTTTCAGGACTGCAAGGTATCTCAATAGAAAGGACGCATGAGTACTACCAGGTGCTCGGCAATTTGTTGAAGCCATGACTATACCAATCCTGCTAAATCCTGCAGCACAAAAGACAGGTCTCCAGGCTCTGAAACCCTTGGGTTCATAAAAAAAGATGGAGGAGGGAAAAAAAAGGAGGTGTGTGGAGGGGGTGTATATAGTACGGGCAGGGTTTGAAAGGAGAAGACTCTTTAAACTGGCGATTCCTAATAAGATTGAAATGAACAGCTCGCATGGCAGCTGTACTTTTCCCAGGGTTAATTACCTTTCACTGCACTTGCCTAATGAGTCAGCTGTTCCTGTCATTAAACAAGTCCACTTCAGCGTGGCTTCTTCATCCTCCACAAACACTGGCCCTCCTGTTTGCTCACTTGCTCCAGCAGAAAGAAAAAAGGGAAAGGTTGCCCTTCGTGGCATATGTTTGGAAACTGCCGGTCACTGACAAGAGATGAGCTCTGATTACCAAATCAAAATCCTCCCCGAAAAAAAACAATCTGGCAGAAACAATAAAAGAGTTTGAATTTAGATGACTCCGTTCTGATACATTTTTTCTGCTAGGCTGCAAATGAAAACATGTGCTGGATATAAAAGTGGAAAACAAACTTTTTTATCCCATTATGCAGGTGATTATAAACCGAGGGCTAATTCTGATTTGTTGCATATGCTGTAGGAAACAAATATGTCAAAAGATTTTTAAAAAATACTGAAAATATATAGGCCTAGCATTGTAAATATGAATAGTATTGATTTTATTTCAGTTCCTTTATAAGGAAAGAAAATGTGTAATACAATTTTTTACTCTCAAAGTAGAACATATGTGCTGTTTTCAATAATACAAGTTATTAAAAATTATTTAACGAAAAAATAAATAGATATATATGGTAAAATAAAATGTATTATATCCACGACTGATCAGTGTTATTATTTAAGTTCATTTATAAATAAAAATAAATATTGTGTAAAAATAAATAACACAATAAATAAATAAATAATTGATAAATTAATAAAGTTAAATAGTACTTTATATATATATATATACACACACACAAAAAGTTTTATAATAGTTATATATATTTATATATTATTGTATTATATATGGTTATATATTATAATAATCGTAACATTAATTTACTACTTATAAAGGTATAATTAAAAAAATCGATAAAATATTCATTACAACCAACAAATACCATAAATGCTATTTTAGTTTTACACTAAAGCAGAAAATCTATGAACAGCAAATAAGATAAAAACAAATTATTATTAACAGTAAAATATTAATAAATTAATTATAATAAAAACAAACTGTGATCCATATTATTATTTGTCAGTTATTTAGGACACAAAAGTATAAAATAAAATAAAAATAAACAAAACAAAACTAAATAAAAACTAATTAAAACTAAATAAAACAAAATTAAATAAATCTAATAAAAAATGAAATAAAATAAAACAAATTAAAACATATTAAAATTAAATAAAAAATAAAATAAAACTAAATAAAACAAAACAAATTAAAGCAAAATTTAATTAAATTAAACAAATTAAAATAAAATAAAACTAAATAAAATAAAACAAATTAAAACAAAATAAAAATATTATTAATAATATCAAATAAAATAAATATTAAATTGTAAAAAAATTATATTTAAAAAATGAAAACTAAATAAAGTAAAACAAAAAATAAATTTAAATAAAAAATAAAATTAATCAAATTAAAACAAAAGTAAATAAAAGAAAACAATCTGTAAAAATAAAAATACTTTTAAGTAAATATAATACAATCTCTAACAGCTAAGAGCTGTGAGTATACAGTATAAATATTAAAAACAATAAATATTAAATGCATAAATTATATAGTCACGAGTAAAAGTTTCGTGGATGTATGTGACACTTGAGCTCAGGACACACAGGCTGAGTGGAGCAGTGTTTAAATCCCCACAGAAAGCAAGCGGAGCAGGTCTGCAAGAGCTAAAAGTCCTCTCTCTGGCATTCAAACAAACAGGAGCATCACAGACCTCTGCTTCAGCACATCTCCGCCTGTGTGTGTGTGTGTGTGTGTGTGTGTGTGTGTGTGTGTGTGTGTGTGTGTGTGTGTGTGTGTGTGTGTGTGTGTGTGTGTGTGTGTGTGTGTGTGTGCTGTCATCATTTCAGCCCGATCGGGGACTTTTAAGTGATTTCTGCCAGTGTGTGGTGAAATCCCCTGGCCACCTGGATTACAAACTCTAGTCCTTTAACTCATGCCAGTCTAAATCCATGTTAACTCGGATTTACCTCTGGCATAGGAATTCCCAGTCCGAGCAAGCTTTTGTTTGGAAAGAGTTGCGCCTAAGTATTTTACGCATTAAAAAGAGGACTAGTGGGGGAAATTCGGACTTAACTCCAATGTCCAAAAGGGCTGAGGGATCAGGATCATGGATTTATGAAGTCTCGTTCTGTAATCTTGCAATAAATAGAATGGATGAATGCACACTTTATGCGAATAGACTTGTTTTTATGATAAATAAAGTCTTGTGCTAGGAATAAAAGTCAAAACGTTCACAGAATTGCCTTAATTTAATAAGTATTGGGTAAGTATCTATATTATGCTTACTCCCATCATATCTCCAGAATTACATTTGTAAAAAACCTGTCCTTAGCTATGGCCTTCGATCACAGGATATTTATTTTCTGTCTGTTCCTAAATTGTGGTCTGAGATGGGAAAAAAGGCTTTTAAATACATACCTCCTTTTGCATGGAATAACCTACAAACAAAGTGATAAATGCTTTTAAAAAGAGTATCAAGGATTTAGAAACTGAAACACAGGCTTGGAGATGTTCTGAATAGTTTGTTTGTCAGTGTGTGATTCATGTATACCTCCTAATCTTGGCCAGAACGCTCTTGTAAATGAGATTTTTGTGTCTTTCCTGGTAAAAATAAAGGTTATAATAATAATAAAGTAATAACTACAATGCTTGAGCTCACTGAAGTGTGAAAGCATAAACATAAAACACACACACTCACACACATTAAAAAGTGTGTGGAGTTACTATAAGTAACTATAATCCGATGAGAGAATTTTGCTTGTTTTTTACGAATGAATGTTAAATTGTTTTATTATGTAATATGTAAATATGTATTATGTGTCCAAGCGTATGTAAAAAGTAAAATATTGATGATGATGAAAATATTTATTGATAATTACAGTTTTAAAAAAAACTGAAAACGTGTAGAAAAAAAACTGGAAGAGTTTTACACTCAAAGAACATTTGTGCTGTTTAACAATAACAAACAAACAAACAAACAAACATGCATACATGCAAACATATATATATATACATACATGCATACAGTTGAAGTCAAAATTATTAGCCCCGCTGAATTATTAGGCCCCCTGTTTATTTTTTCCCTAATTTCTGTTTAACGGAGAGGTTTTTTCAACACATTTCTAAACATAATAGTTTAATAACTAATTTCTAATAACTGATATGTATATATATATATATATATATATATATATATATATATATATATATATATATATATATATATATATATATATATATATATATATCAGTTATTCTATTATATATATATATATATATTTTTTTTTTTTTATTAACAATAATAAAATAATAAACAAATAAATACATATATTAAATCTGTATAATAAATAAATATATTCAAAGTGTCTATTTTTAATTTTATATAATTTTTTATTATTAATTTTGCTTTAAATATTTTTTTATTACTTTTTAATATTGTAAATAGCACATATATTCTATTATTAAAATATTCAAATAAATATTTATTAATATACTTACATTATACTTATTAATTGATTTATATGAACCACTTTTATTTTAGCATTTATGATATAGATCAGGGGTGCCCAAACTTATTCTTATAAAGGGCCAAAAACCAAACTTGATTGAGGGCTGTGGGCCGAAGTTAAATATACCAAGCCGTTTCACATTAAATTTTCCATTGATAATTTCCTACTTTATTTGCTAATATTTAAAAATAACTAGAAATGTTGCTTTAAAACATATTAATTAATGATGCGGTATCATTTTTGATATTTAATAATGAAACTTATATAGTAAAAACATGAACAATCCCATTTCTAACACAATGGAGTTCAATGCTGAATACACTAGTCGAGCTGCTCCTGTCTTTGCCTTGATTTGCTCACCGATGTCTTGTGCATTGTCCTCTTTAAAAGTCTGATTTATTTACATCGTTTAAATGAAAGTTAAATTTGAGTCATTTTATTTGTAGCTCCTCAATTAAACAAAGAAACAAAAGATTATGTTCAAATCGATATGATGACCTCCGTTAAAGGCACTTGCACCAACCAACTCCCCATCATTCTCCCTCTCTTTTCAGATGGGATGGCGGACCACAGCAAATGTTACCATGGGCCAACTTTAGCCCGTGGGCCCTACTTTGAGCACCTCTGATATAGATCAAAAATGTCAATATAAAAAAAAAATCTAAAAATGTTCCTTAACCTAGCCGAGTCCACCATAATATATTCATTTATATCAACAAAACTTCATTTTATTTGTTTTTATTATTATTTTTTAAGGTAAAACTGCTAGTTTTATACAGTATAGGCACACATCTCACTCACTCACTCACATTCTCTCTCTCACACACACATACACACTTGTGACCCAACAGTAAGGTCACACTATTTTCTACTTAAAAGGTCAAAAAAAGCACATTACGAGTTCAAAACAAGCTTCCCGGAGCAGCAGATGGAACTTGAACATGATTATATGCATCAATAAAATGAATAATCTTTAACAAAATGTAAATGTGACTTAACCCTGGGATTTAATAAAGAGGATGGATTCTGAACACTCTTAACCCACATCCTCAAAGCTGGGCTGGGGGGAAGAGATATGTATCTTTCAAAGGATCACATGTTTCATAAAGATGTACTTTATAAATTGAAGTTGTTTCAATTTGCAGATTTCAGACTCTGCTTTCATCAGATTGTGGATGACTGTAAACAACACAAGATACTACCCCTGGTATTGTTATGCTGTGACTATAATAAACTTATACAACTAAATATTGCATAGAAGAAAATAAATGTTGTAAATCTTTGCAATACAGCTCGTTTTGTTATCTGTAGTAGTTATGGTGAAAAACTATTTCATGACAGCGGCACGGTAGCTCAGTGGTTAGCACTGTGGCCTTACAGCAATAAGGTTGCTGGTTCAAGTCCCGGCTATGCCAGTTGGCACTTCTGTGTGGAGTTTGCATGTTCTCCCCGTGTTGGCGTGGGTTTCCTCCGGGTGCTCCAGTTTCCCTCACAGGCTAAAAAAATTGCGCTATAGGTGAATTGAATAAACTAAAATTTAATATACTAAACTAAAACATATGCTGAAATAGTTGTCGGTTCATTCCGCTGTGGCAATGGAAAATGAATGAATGAATAAACTATTCAATAACTTTAGTGAGTGTTTATTTTAACATTTACAAATATGTATTTGATTCTAATGATGTATTAGAATTATTTAATGAAACTAAGCAAACATCAACCAACGATGAACAAATTAATAAAAGATAGATAAAAACTTTTACTAAAGCATGTTTTTATTTTTGTCAATTCATTCATCAGTGTTAACTAATCAATTAATGTTAACTAAATGTCACTGGTAAATGCAAACTGAATATAATAAAAATATATCAAAACAAATGAACTTATATTTCAGCTAGTTGGAGACTAAATATTTCTCATTTTACTTAATTTAGCTGCCTTAAACTTTAAATAACTATAACTAAAATAAAACCCACTATATAGATTATTTTAAAATGAACTTTCGCCAAAAAAGAAAAATATAGTAGTAAAAATAAATATTACTATATTTATATATCTTCATTCATTTTCCTTTTGCTTTTGTCCCTTGTTTATCAGGGGTCACCACAGCAGAATGAATCGCCAACTATTCCAGCAAATATTTTACACCGCGGATGCCCTTCCAGCCACAACCCAGTACTGGGAAACACCCAGACACCCTCACATTTACACACACACTCATATTAAGTTTAATCAATTCACCTATAGCGCATGTCTTTGGACTGTGGGGGAAACCGGAGCACCCATAGGAAACCCACACCAACACGGAGAGAACATGCAAACTACACACAGAAATGCCTACTGACCCAGCCAGGACTCAAAACAGCGACTTTCTTGCTGTGGGGTGACAGTGCCAACCACTGAGCCACCGTATCGCCCCTGAATGCAAACTGAATATAAAAAATAAATATATTAAAACAAATGAACTTATATTTCAGCTAGTTGGAGACTAAATATTTCTCATTTGACCTAATTTAGCTGCCTTAAACTTAAAATAACTATAACTAAAATAAAAACACACTATATAGATTATTTTAAAATGAACTTTCTCCAAAAAAAGAAAAAATTTAGTAGAAAATATAAAGTACAATCAAATATTTTTTTATTTATATAGTTATTTATTCATTCATTTTCCTTTTCCTTAGTCTCTATTTCAGAGGTCGCCACAGTGGAAGAACCGCCAACTATTCCAACATATGTTTTACACAGCGTTTGCACTTCAAGCTGCAACCCAGCACTCGGAAACACCAATACACTCTCACATTCACACACACAGTTTTACAATACAGCCAATTTAGTTTATTCAATTCATCCATAGCGCATGTCTCTGGACTGTGAGGGAAATCGGAGCACCCGGAGGAAACCCACGCCAACATGGGGAGAACATGCAAACTACACACAGAAATGCCAACTAGCCCAGCTAGAACTTAAAACAGTGACGTTCTTGCTGTGAGGCGACTGTGCTAACCACCGTACCACCCCTAAATGCTAACTGAATATAAAAAATAAGTATATTAAAACAAACTAACTTATATTTCAGCTAGTGAAGACTAAATATTTACCTAATTTAGCTGCCTTAAACTTAAAATAACTAAAACTAAAATAAAAAAACGATATAGAATATTTTAAAATGATCTTTCACCAAAAAAAGAAAACAAATGTAGAAAGTATAAGTAAAATCAAATATTATTATATTTATATATTAAACATTATTAATAAAAAACTTTAATGATACTAAAATAACACTTAAATCACATTTAAAACACAAATTAATTTTAAAAAGTAGACATGTCGCCAACTTTTAAATATTACTGTACGTTATTTAAGCGTTCTACATTTTATTTCAAATTTATGAGAAGCCAAAAATGATTATTTTACATTATTATTATTTTATATTACCACACTAATTATCCACGTTTCTTTAAATTCAAAATTAATACACTGGGAGAAAAAAAATCAAAAGTTGTAGGCATGAAAAATCGTTAGTGCAAACTTTTTTTCCTCATTATTTCAACCCCATCTATTTAAATCCAACCAAGCAATTCAACTTCACAAGCGAACCGAAACATCAATTGCCATCTATCCAAATCAACATCCACCCCGAAACAATCAGTAATCCACGATCGTCCACTAAAGTCCACTAAAACGAGCTCTTGACTCGCATCTTGGCGACAACCTGCTTTAAGTTTTCGCTGCAATAAAACACCGACACATAATCGAAACGCCACTCTCGCCAATGCATAACTAAACAAAAACTCGCACAAGAACTACACACAGCCGGCACAAAAGTACAGAGCGCGTACGGAAAGACAAACAATGCGTTAATTAAAGTCAAGAGTTTTTTAAGTGAAGAAGAGTGTCTGAAACATGCTTGCGGGAGCGTCACCCCTCTCAAAACACGACCCTGGAAATGACAGCTTTACAAAAAAAAAAGCAGCGCACTTGTCTTGATGCATTTCACAGATCAAACCCTCCATCCAGCCGAGCATCTTTCTCACTGTGGCTGTCTGAACAAACACAGACGCGCAGACGGACACACACACACATAGGGCAGTGAAGGGCCATCTGACTTACCACATCCCTGCTCGCTTTTCACAGCTCCATCAAAGGTGTTGTTTGTGGGGTCGAGGTTACGCCGTGTCTTGCTGTTGTGTCGCGTGGGGAGAGAGGGGAGAAAGCGAGTGGGTTTCAATCCCCCCCTCCCCGTTTGCCCCCCTTCAGCCTTTGTGTCATTCATTTAACGACCAATCTCATTAGGCAGCGACGCACAATGGGCTGAACTATTTTAGGTATAAATGTACCACATGGTGACCCTCGAGGTATAACTCATGAAGGTCCGTCTAATCTCATAAAAGATGGATTGAATAAAAAACAGTTCAGGGGTGTTCAAGTAAAGGTCAAAATTGAGGTGGAAAAATAGATTAAAATAGCTAAATGCTTTGCTTTCAACTTGATGTAAGTTAAAATGTTCAGTCGTAATCTAATAAATGAATGCATTAAATGCCATTAATTAATTTTTTGGTCTTTATTAATGTTACAAAAGATGAAAAATGCAATATGAGCATGATAAATGCATAAAAATTAAATATTAAAATATCAGTTAAATGTGAAATGCACATAAATAATGATTAAATATTTAAATGATGTGCTTTATTTCTTTAATAATAATTTAATGATTAAATAATTGCATTAATGCGATTCATTTTTTGGTCTTTATTAATGTTACAAAAGATGGAAAGTTCAACATTAGCATGAGATATGCATAAAATTAAAAATTAAAATATTAGTTAAATATGAAAAACACATAAATAATGATTAAATATTTAAATTTTGTGCTTTTATTTCTTTAAAAATTATATAATGACTAAATAAATGAATTAATGCATTAATACGATTAATTTTTCTGGTATTTATTAATGTTACAAAAGATGCAAAGTGCAACATTAGCATGAGATATGCATACAAATTAAGTATTAAAATATCAGTTAAATATTAAATGCATAAAAATAAAGATAAAATATTTAAATGTTGCGCTTTTATTTCTTTAATAATTATATAATGATTAAAGAAATGCATTAATGCATTAAATGCAATTAACTTTTTGGTCTTTATTGATGTTACAAATGATGCAAAGTGCAACATTAGCATAATATATAATAAAAATAAATATTATATTAAAATATCAGTTAAATATGAAATGCATAAAAATAATGATTAAATATTTAAATTATGTGCTTTTATTTCTTTAATAATTATATAATGATTTAATAATATAAAATGTATACTATCATTTTATTTATCTAAAATGTATAAATATGTGATTGCCAATACGATAAAAACCAAAACGATCATTTTAAAATCAAAGCCATGTGAAATGTCAAAAATTTGACTAATTAATTAATTAAATTTCCTAAAAATTTAAAAATAGTATAAATAGTATTAATATTATATATACTTTGTAAAATTACTTATAAATAAAATAATATTTTTATAAAATAATAACGATTCATGGCACATTAATAAAAAAAAGAAATTAGTATATGTTATTTGCAGAATTCTATTCCCCTTATATTTCGACAATGCTCAAAATCCTTTTTTGAAAAATAGCTACTACAATTATTATAATATTATACTTGTTATATAACTCCTTATATCATAATAATTACTCGAGAGTTTTGAAAAAAATAATAATAAACAGAGTGCACAATCAATGTCGCGCTGTGGTTTTAAACCAAGCGAAGACAATGTAAAACACAAACCAATAAATAAACGCAAACTATTAATGACAAAAAAACAAACAAAAATCAAATGCAAATAGTATTTTTAATTTGACTCTCTTGATATCTCTACTGTATTCATAACCTAAAAAAATATGATTTTTGGGAGGAGTGCTTCAGCAACTTTGCCCTTCAACACAAGTGATGTTCAGTAAAGCTGTCCTTCTGACTCCATATCGTCTTTCTGTTGATAATTCTATGTAAAATACATTAAGGTGGGACTCACAGCAGTGGCAGCTGTCCATAATCAGCAGAGACATGTCTATTGGCTAACTTGACCCATGTCAGCAGACAAAACAAACACACACACACACACACACCATTAAAAAAAAAAAAAGATTTCTAAAGCCCAGGACTTGCCGAGCGAGGTCACTGGAGATTTTCCAGACAAACGCAATCCGGAGGGGTGGATGGATGTGTGTGTGTGGTGAAGGGGTGGTGGATGGTGTGGTTAAAAGAGGTGGGGGGTGTGGAAGAATAAAAAAGGACAGGCTTAGAATCTCATTTTACCAGACCGCACACAATCTGGGCTCCCACTGAACTATCTCTGCCTGACCGCTTTCTATTTATCCCTTATCAGTGTTTACCAACCGCTACTTCTCTTTCATTCATACTGTGCGGCAGTTCTCTTACTATCAGTCAACAGCTGACACCATGGAACAGCCTCAAAGGCATAGGAAAGGATCAAAACTGAACCAAAGCTGTTTAAACAATACAACAGAGGAAATAAATTCATAAATCCTAATTCTTCCCAACCCACAAGGGTGCAGGCAGATCCTTTATAGTTAGGCCAACAAACGCACCCGCAGCCAATGAGGTAACACTGCTATCAAGGTAGATGCTGAAATATATTCAGAGCAGGAAGAGGAGAAAAAAAGTGTCAAAAAGGCCTATGTAATTTTAATTACACAACATGGCTCGCTGCCTTTTTCATACTTCTATTTCTGACTGCAAATCGATCTACTTTTTTTTTTAAACATTCGATATGTTGCATCACTCCAGCCAATCAGAAAGCGAGCGCTGTGTTACACGTTTTCGCTTAATTGCGAATATAAATCCAAAGTCATCGCATCAAACAGTCAGCGCTAAAAATCAAACGTGTGTAATCTTCCAGCCACGCTCCTGATTTTTTTCACTTGCATTTCTCCAACACACACACACACACACACACACGGCGCTCTGTTTTCCTGGACTACTGTTCAAAAGTTAAGTAATTAATTACATTCAGTCTATCACCAGCTGCTCCACAGCAGATGGAACATTTTTAAAACCTTGTTGAATTAAACCCACAAAATTCATTTGCCTGGATTAACCAAGTGAAGTTTGTGCATGGATGGCTTTGTGGGCTAAGGAGGACAAAACAAAATAGAAAAAAACAGGTAACAAGACGTTACATGGATACACAATTACTCAATGTTTTGGTCGTGTGTAATAATATATTACATTGATGATTAATATTGCGAAGTTGTATTGTCGAATTTATTATAACCGCAGGTCAAGAGGTCACGGAGGATGAAACTGAACCCTCATGACCTTCAACACAGCGGAGGCCTCTTTTTGAGTAGGTTCAGGACTTGTTTTCTGAGCAGCACCATGGACAGTTCCCTGAGCTCTCGCTCCAGCGGAGGAAACTGTTGCTTTTCTCTAATGCAACTCCAAGCCTGGCATTTAAATAGAGAGAATAAGAGAAAACACCCTTCAATTTGTTTAAAAGAGAGAGAGAGAGATCGCAACTGTGTTGCATTAGTAGCTGCGACTAAACTAATAGTTTCAAAGGTGAAACGCATAATCTGGATTTGGTTTCATTTGAGAAATATACTTTACCGCTAAAGATGGATTAGAAGTATCAATTTTTTTAGTCAACAAGGAGATTTGGGATTGACAGAGATAAAACTGTTGTACAGTTTGATTATCTAACAAAACATTTGGGATCAAACGCTAATACAAAAATGCTTTGCATGATGATAAAAAATAAACACTCATATATAATAATAATAAATATAACCAGCGTTTCGTTTAAAGCTTCATTTTAGATAATGAAATAGTAACTTTAGATATTTTTAAATATATTTATTTGGTTTGGAAAAAAAGATCCACGCTATTCTACACCAACAAAAAAATATCAGTGATAAAAAAATAACCTGTTGACATGCTAATGACTTCAGAAAAAGAAGTAAATTGAAGCATAATAAATAAAATGTAATAAATAAAATATCAAAATATGACTACTTTATAAAACACGGTCACATTTCTAAGACACAAAATTTACAAAAAAAATCCTCATACACAAACCAAAGTTGCGTAGCATCTAAAACATCACCTCCTAAATGATACTATCATCCATAAATATGAATCAGAGCTAGCGTTTCTGGTGCTAAACAGAATCTGCGTAAGACCTACTGTAAAGAGAGCGGAGCGAAGGCAGTGCTAACGCGAGCCTAAAGCCTGAAAGTTTGAGATGAAACACAGGAAGGGCTGTGTGTGCTCAGCTGCTGTACCCAAAAGCCCGAGCTTTGTGCTAACACACAATGCTAACACGTCTAAGACTCGCTTAAACCCTCCGGCACACGCACAGGGACTTTAATTTAGGTAGACAACATCTACTGTTATAAAAAATATAGGTCGTTGTTCTTCAAAACGCGCACTTTGAGCCGTCTAATCTGCCTATCGCGCGGTTTAAATACCTAGAAGTCGATCGTGAGTACTAGCAAAAAATGTTAAAAAGTTAATTTGTAGAATAAAAATAAAGAAAAAAAATACTTGAAAGGCTAAAAAGAAATATATATATATATATTATAAAAAAAGTTAATTTTATTTAAAAATAAATTATAATATTTCTAAAAAATGTACATTTTGTTCTAGCGTCCAAACTTTTCTCCCGCGCTAAGCTGTCAGCTGCAACACATCCAGAAACAAACAGCTCGATTTGCTACCCAAACACAAGGACCACAGACGGCTACAGCTACTGTCACATCTCCAAAAAAAAAAAAAAAACAGCAAGCGCAACACCAAACCTACTTGACTGATGCTGAAAGTTAGCTGCGGATTCTGTGCTCCCTGCTCGGCGGATGCTCTAGCGCTGGAGCCGGTGGTTTTTGAAAGGTAGTCCCCAGGAATATGACACACTATGTCTGTGACAGCCCCGAGATAAGCACCTGCGTTCTGCTCTCTTTCTACGTCACACCTCCCTATTCACAAGCTCTCAATATGATGCACATTTGCACATCAACAGCAACCCCTCCACTACCACACACACACACACACACACACACTTCACTCCACTCCCACATCCGCAAAACATAAAAACCAGCGCACAGAGGGGAGGAACAGACAGATTTTTTTTTTCCTCCTCTCTCCACATGCACACACTGATTTATCCTGCTTAGAAGCGCATGCATGTGTGTGTGAGTGAGTGCTCTCGTGGAATTGCATGCTTTAAAAAAAACTAAGTTTCACTCATATATTTTTTGTGATGGGTATTTGGGCATATGTCCTTCCCAAACACCCCCCCCCTCCCTCCCAGTTTACCCCATCCCGCTCCACCCTCAATCTCTCCTCCCCCCATATCAGTTACCATGCAAATGAGATGGAATGTCAGCCTTCGGTAGCAGATGGTCAGAGATGATAACAATGGCTCCACAGACCAGTTCCAATGTCTGCCACTTTATTGCTACGGAAACAACAAGCAGAAGTATATGTAATGAGAGGTCGGCAGGGTGGATGCTTTTTTTTTTTCTTTCGCTTTCTTATTTGCACTTCATGGCCTTTCGTAAATAACTATTACTGAGTTCTTTCTAATGCTGTTACGCGCTGCATGGGTCATTCTGTGGTGAAACTGTGATTTTTAATGACGCTTTTGTGGGATTTGAAAAGTAATTCAGGTTAATGTGCTTGGGCTTTGATAAGATCAGTTCTAATATATATTCAGACTTCATTGTGCTTGATGGTAGCGGTTGACAGCTTTATAGTTTGATTTTGACTTTACAAGCGTCTGTCTTGTGAGAAGTTATAATGATTCACATGAAAAGACTAATCTGAGTTAGGTTGTGCAAAAATCTGTTATCTAAAATGTAAGTTTTGGAATGACCCAGACTGCATCAATTACTTGTACCATGTTGTACTAATAATAATAGTTATCATGAGAGTTTTTTTGACAAACTGAAAACTTAATATGATTAATTGTATTAATTCTGAATTATGTGGGTATCGTTTCCTATTTGAACATAAAAAAAATATAATTAAAAAAATTATATATATATATATATATATATATATATATATATATATATATATATATATATATATATATATATATATATATATATATATATATATATATATATATTTTAAAACAAACAAAATGTATAATTGTCAATATTGATATGTATTGATATCATTAATGATATGTATAAATATTATTATTTTCTCAAATTAATATTTGTCATTACAGGGTTGACCAATTTAGAGTTAAATGCTGGAATTTATAAAAAATGTGTACTTTTTAAAATAATCATCATGTTCATTATAACCCTAAAAAGCTATTTCCCCCCTAAATTGTTTTTTTTTTTTTTTTAAGCTGTGATTTCATTAATAAGTTTGCGATTTTATTTTTCTGGAAGAGTTAGTCACTTCAAAAATATATATATTTTATTTATTTAATATTATATTAATAAAATATTATTTATTTAATTTGATTTAATATGTAAAATGTAAAAATGTATATGGTTTAAAGACATTTTAGTGTCCACATCAAATTAATATTGGCAAACTGATCTTGCATACACAATGCATATTAAATGCAAGCAGATGTATTTAATTAAAAATGACACAACACGCTTTTTCGGACTTATATATGAATAAGTGATTATGCTAAATTTTATGATTTTTTTTAATGTTGTGTAAAGCCTACTAGTTCAAAGGATAGTGGCAAAGTAAAAATATTTATAATGATAATTAGTTTTTTTAGTCATTAATATATTTAATTAACAAATATTTTAATTAGTCTTATCACAAAATAAATAGTTATTTTATTTAATCTTTGAGCGTTTATCTAAACATCTTTTCTATAATGTCAAATATGAAAATCTACTGATATATACAGATTAAAAAATGGTTTTTTTACCATATTAGTAGCATTTAATTAAAAACTACACAACACACTTTTTGGACTTATATATGAATAAGTGATCACGCTTAATTTTATGATTTTTTTAAATGCTGTGTAAAACCTACTAGTTCAAAGGATAATCACAAAGTATAAATATTTATAATGATAATTAATTAGTAGTCATTAATATATTTAATTAACAAACGTTTTGATTAGTCTTATAATTAAATAAATAGTTCCCTCATTTAATCTTTGAGCTTTTATTTACACATCTTTTCTATAAAGTGAAAAATTAAAATCTACTGATATACGTATAAAAAAGTTTAACCATTTTAGTTGTATTTAATAAAAAATGACACAACACACTTTTTGGACTTATATATGAATAAGTGATCACACTAAATTTTATAATAAAAAAAAATGCTGTGTAAAACCTACTAGTTCAAAGGATAGTCGTAAAGTAGAAAAATTTCTAATGATAATTAATTAGTATTTTTAGCAATTAATATATTTAATTAACAAATATAACAAATAAATTAATTAGTGTTCTTTTATCATTAAATATATCCCCCAACCATATTATCTTTGAGCCTATATTTGCACATCTTTTACTAAGTACGTATAAAAAAGTTTTTTTTTTCTTTTGCTTTTTTTTTACTATTTTAATTATATAAATAAGTGATCACGCTAAATTGATAAGTTTTTTAAATGCTGGATAAAACTTACTAGTTTAAAGGATAATCACAAAGTATAAAGATTTATAATGATAATTTATTAGTATTCTTAATCATTATTATATTTAATTAACAAAAATATTAATTAGTCTTATAAATAAATAGTTCCCCCATTTAATCTTTGAGCCTTTGCTTACACATCTTTTCTATAAAGTGACACATGAAAATCTACTGATATATACGTATAAAAATGTTTGTTTTTGGAGGTTTTTACCATTTTACAACACACTTTTTCCGACTTACAGTGCTCAGCATAACTGAGTACACCCCATTTTGAAAATTTATATTTTTATCTATTTCACAGTGAATATGGGTAATATATATTGGTGTGTTTAAACAAAACAGATTTATTTATGCAAATGTAAATTTATTTATTGCATAATTAAATTCATGCAAAATATTGTAAAAAAAATAATTTAAACTACAACATTTCAGCTAAATTTTTGCTATTTTTGACAATTTTATTTAATATTTTTCCCTAACATATAAATTTGGCCTACTAATTTTTGAACCCATTATTGAAAGTTATTTTGTTAGATTAGCTCCAGAATTGGCATCAGTACTGACTAATCTAATGTTTATGCACAAATATAACATTGTATAGCTTACTATTAAAAATATAAATTTAAATGAGAGTTTTGTGAGGGGTTTATATGCTGAGCACTGTATATATGAATAAGTGACCACGCTAAATTTTATGATTTTTTCAAAATGCTGTATATTTTTAAGGATTTATAATGATAATTAGTATTTTTAGTCATTAATATATTTAATTAACAAATATATTAATTATTCTTATAAATAAATAAAGTTTCCTTATTTAATCTTTGAGACTTTATTTACACACCTCATTCTATTATGTGAAAATCTACTAATACATATATATAGTGCTCAGCATATAAGTACACCCCTCACAAATCTCTCTTTTAATAGTTAAACAATTCATATTTTTAATAGGAAGCTATACAATGTTATATTTGAGCATATATATTAGATTAGTCAGTACTGAAGCCAAATCTGGAGCTTATTTAACAAAATAACTTACAATAACGGTCCAAAAACTAGTACAGCCAAATTTATAAGTTAGAGAAAAATATTAAATACAGCTTTAAAAAAAGAGAAAAAAAATCAAGAGAAGCAAAACAATTAGATTTTTTTGCAATATTTTGCTTGAATTTAATTGTATTATCTTTAAATTTCTAAATATGTTTGTTGACTAAAATATTATTTAAATAAATATATCTGTTTAATAAATCTGTTTTGTTTAAATGTACCAAAATACACTGCCTATATTCACTGAGAAATGGAGGAAAATATTCATTTTGAAAATGAGCTGTACTCAATTATGCTGAGCACTGTATATTACTATTTAAGTTGCTGTATTTTTGAAATACAAAATGTTAATAATAGCCCAGAGCAAAGCTTTCAAAAACATCCACTGTCCATCCTCAAATCCACCATATTACATGTACACGCGAGACACAAATGGCCCCGTTTTATAGACTGACCCCTCCTGCGGGTCTGATGTTGTTTGGTGACTTAGAGAAGCAGGACTAGCAATTACGGGAGTGATGAGGTGTAATTCCTCCCTGTAGACTGTCACTTTTAGGGAAAGGTTGAGTAAGGGGGGGGGGGGGGGTGCGTCTGGAGGAGGACAGGGTGTGACAAAAAAGCCAGCGGCGATGATGTCACGGCACTCCTCAGCCCGCTGACTTTTGTAAATACACACACGCGCAAACGTGCACCCATCAGCCAGAGCAAACAGCGAGTGAGCCTTTAACAAACAGAGGCCGGATTACAATGACAAAGAGCGCCACACTTCTGGAGGGCGAGCAGAGGGTTGGAGGTGGGGGGACGCCGATGGCCAAGTGCTCCAAAAATGAGTGAAAACGCACGAGGGGCCCACAAGATGCTCCCATCTGATGTGTCTCTGCATGTGTGCGTCCGCGCCAAGACCCCTTCAACCCCCCCTCCCCGCCGTCCGCGGGTTCGCAGAAAGCTCATATCTGTTTTGTTCTTTTCTCCAGAGGATAAGGCGAACGCACAATGTCCGCCGAGTTTTTCATCAACCGAGCGTGAATTTTGAGGAACAGAGACAGAAGGGCAAGTCATTACAAAAGGTTTGGCGGTTGATCTGGTTGTAGATTTCATTTGAAAGTCTAATTCCGCAACTGCTTTTTTTTTTTGTCACTTCTATATGTGCGAGAGGACAGATTGCCAGGCCGTCGGACGCACTTACAACATGAAACTACATGTTTCTTTCTTCCGTAATCTCCTGTGACACAAGTGAGGAGTTGTCGCTACAAGCGTCTTATTTATTAGAAAAGCGCTCTTGGAGATTCAAAAGACTGCACTAAATCAAGACGTCGCTAAATCTCTCGTAACAGATGGTGAAAGAAAGGAACATGACATATAAATAAGTTTTAAAAGGGATCAACTTCGTTACAACAGTCTTGATGAAGCGGAGAAATCCATGAAACAAACAGCGGAGACATTAAACAAAAAGGAAATCCTTGAATATTCTGGCATTAAAAGTCGAGTGTTTAATGCTGCTTTCCAGTGAGGATGTGCATCAGGAGATAGAAGTGAATAAAAGTGCATTCTGGGTGTTTGATTTGGGGTTTTAGCATAGTTAGATCTCTTTAAAACAAAAGAAGTTTTAAAAAGGATCAACTTTGTTACAGCAGTCTTGATTAAGCTGAGAAATCCTTGAATATTCTGGCAATTAATGTAGAGCGTTTAATGCTGCACAAATGCTGCTTTCCAGTGAGGATGAGCATTGGGAAGTGGACGGGAATAAAAGTGCATTCTGGGTGTTTGATTTGGGTTTTAGCGTAAATCCACTTTTAAAAAAATAAGTTTTAAAAGGGATCAACTTTGTTACAATAGTCTTGATAAAGCAGAGAAACCCTTGAATATTTTGGCATTAAAAGTGTAGTGTTGGGTGACGCAATGGCGCAGTAGGTAGTGCTGTTGCCTCACAGCAAGAAGGTCGCTGGTTCGAGCCTCGGCTGGGTCAGTTGGCGTTTCTGTGTGGAGTTGACATGTTCTCCCTGCGTTCGCGTGGGTTTCATCCTGGTGAATTGGGTACAGGTGAATTGGGTAGGCTAAATTGTCTGTAGTGTGTGAGTGTGTATGAATGTTTCCCAGATACAGGTTGCAGCTGGAAGGGCATCCGCTGCATAAAACGGGTGCTGAATAAGTTGGCTGTTCATTCCTCTGTGGCGACCCCGGATTAATAAAGGGACTAAGCTGAAAAGAAAATGAATGAATGAATGAAGTCTAGTGTTTAATACGGCACAAATGCTGCTTTCCAGTGAGGATGTGGATCAGGAAATAGAACTGAATAAAAGTGCATTCTGGGATTTTGATTTGAGGCTTTAAAAAAATTAGACCCCCCTTTTTTTTTTAAATACGTTTTATATACGTTTTATTTATACGCATAATTAGATCTCTTTTTTTTTAAGTAAGTTTTAAAAGGGATCAACTTTGTTACAGCAATCTTGATGAAACAGAGAGATATCACCGGACATGAGACAAAAAAGGAAATCCTTGAATATTCTGGCATTAAAAGTCAAGTGTTTAATGCTCAGGGTATATGCAGGAATCCTAAAGATGATTTCAATACCTTTTTAAGACCTTTTAAAGACCTTCTCAGAATATTTTAAGACCTCGCCGCCACTTCAAGTTCTAATCAGTATCAAACCTTTAACTAAAACAGTTGTGGTAACACTTTACATTTACATTTAGTCATTTAGCAGACGCTTTTATCCAAAGCGATTTACAAATGAGGACAAGGAAGCAGTTTACACAACTATAAGAGCAGCAGTGAACAAGTGCTATAGACAAGTTTCAGGTGTGTAAAGTCTAAGAAGCAAAGCATTAGTAATGTAAGTTTTTTTTTTTTTGAGAGAGAGTACAGTTAGTGGTATAGCCAGAGAGGCAATTGCCGATTAGGAAGGAAAGTGGAGACTAAATGGTTGCGTTTTTAGTCGTTTCTTGAAGACAGCAAGTGACTCTGCTGTTCTGATGTAGTTAGGGAGTTCATTCCACCAACTGGGCAGATTGAATGTGAGAGTTCGGGAAAGTGATTTCTTCCCTCTTAGGGATGGAACCACGAGGCGACGTTCATTCGCAAGTTTCTGGAGGGTACATAAATCTGCAGAAGTGAGAGCAGATAAGAAGAAGCAAAGCCAGAGGTCGCTTTGTAAGCAAACATCAGAGCTTTGAATTTGATGCGAGCAGCAACTGGCAGCCAGTGCAAACGGGTGAGTAGCAGAGTGACATGTGCTCTTTTGGGTTCATCAAAGACCACTCGTGCTGCGGCGTTCGGAAGCAGCTGAAGAGGTTTGATAGAGTTAGCTGGAAGCCCGGCTAGTAGAGAGTTGCAATAATCCAGTTTGGAGAGAACAAGAGCTTGAACAATAAGTTGAGCTGCATGTTCAGATAGGAAGGGTCGGACCTTTCTGATGTTATAGAGTGCGAATCTGCAAGATCGAGCAGTTCTAGAAATGTGGTCAGAGAAGTTTAGTTGGTCATCAATCATTACTCCAAGGCTTTTTTACCATTTTGGATGCAGTAATGGTTGCCCCAAAAATTTGTTTTAAAAGGGATCAACTTTGTTACAACAGTCTTGATGAAGCGGAGAAATCCTTGAATATTCTGGCAACTAAAGTCGAGTGTTTATTGCTGCACAAATGCTGCTTTCCAGTGAGGATGTGGATTGGGAAGTGGAATGGAATAAAAGTTCATTCTGGGTGTTTGATTAGGGGTTTTAGAATAATTAGATCCCTTTTAAAAAAATAAGTTTTTAAAAAGGATCAACTTTGTTACAGCAGTCTTGATGAAGCAGAGAAATCCGTGAAACAAACAGCGAAGACATGAAACAAAAAAGAAAATCCTTGAATATTCTGGCATTAAAAGGCAAGTGTTCAATGTTGCTTTCCAGTGAGGATGTGCATTGGGAAGTAGAAGGGAATAGAAGTGCATTCTGGGTGTTAGATTTGGGGGTTTAGCATAATTAGATCCCTTTTAAATATATAAGTTTTAAAAAGGATCAACTTTGTAACACCAGTCTTGATGAAGAAGAGAAATCCTTGAATATTCTGGCATTATAAGTCGAGTGTTTAATGCTGCTTTCCAGTGAGGATGTGCATTGGGAAGTAGAAGGAAATAGAAGTGCATTCTGGGTGTTTGATTTGGGGTTTTAGCATAATTAGATCCCTTTTAAAAATGTAAGTTTTAAAAAGGATCAACTTTGTAACACCAGTCTTGATAAAGAAGAGAAATCCTTGAATATTCTGGCATTAAAAGTCGAGTGTTTAATGCTGCTTTCCAGTGACGATGTGATTAGGGAGTGGAGGTGAATAAAAGTGCATTTTGGGTGTTTGATTTGGGGTTTTAGCATAATTAGATCTCTGTTTTTAAAAAATAAAGTTTTAAAAGGGATCAACTTTGTTACAAGAGTCTTGATGAAGCAGAGAAATCACCGAACATAAAACAAAAAAGGAATCCTTGAATATTCTGCCATTAAAAGTCGAGTGTTTAATGCTGCTTTGCACTGAGGATGTGCATCAGGAAGTGAATAAAAGTGCATTCTGGGTGTTTGATTTGGGGTTCAAGCAAAATTAGATCTTTTTTTTTAAATAATAAGTTTTAAAAGGGCTCGACTGTTACAACAGACTTGATGAAGCAGAGAAATTGCCAGACGTGAAACAAAAAAAGGAAATCCTTGAATATTCTGGCATTAAAAGTCGAGTGTTTAATGCTGCTTTCCAGTGAGGATGTGCATCAGGAAGTGGAAGTGAATAAAAGTGCATTCTGGGTGTTTGATTTGGGGTTTTAGCAAAAAATAAATAAATAAATAAAAGAAACGTGGCACAATAGGTGTATATTAGAGGGAAAATTAGAGCTAAAGTGGGCGAAATGAAATGACATGTCACACAAAGGTCTGCGTTTTTCAAAGTACACTGCATGTTTGGAGAAAATGTTTGATTGCGTTTATAAAAGTATCACACTGGGTCACACATAATGTCTAAAAGCTTTTTGCATTAGTCCGCCAATTATGTAAGCAAAGTTAAATGCATCTGGACCCTGTTGTTTATGTGCCTTAGTCAATCCTACACGCACTATGACGAATAACTCTATACTTTAGACAGAAATGCTTACAGTGTCACATTTACTGCGGTATTTTAAAGACCCTTCCAAACATTTTGAGAGCTAAATTACAGCGTTCGAGTCCGGTGTGTTTAAAAACGAGACAACAATGCGCACGGATTTCTTGTGGCCTATTAGCACCTAATAGTCCAGGAAAGCTGGCAATTATGTACAGTACTCAACCTCGACTAGTATGCAGTTTTACTTGTGTGGATAACAAAAGAAGATGTTGAAAAAGATGTTCATGCTGCTCTGGTTCCAGGGTCTTTCAAGTTCTAAAAAGGGACAAACTATACCATGAAAGTCATGTGATAAGTTATTGTGGGAAACCAATTAAATTATTCAGTGGAAATCTTCACCTCCACCACAGCTGCCAAGTCTAATTAAAGCTATTACATATTCATTTTTTGGTGAGTTTTATTGCCGAGTGGTGTGGCCAAAAATCAGTATCACCGAATTATTTAAGATTCTACTGGTGTCTTACATTACTAGACTTTTAAATAGGCTTATAGTTCATTATTTTACAAATCAAGAGTACACAGAATTTAAAAATAAATATTGTCAGATATTATTTCACTACCAAAATAATTCAAAAACAGCCTTTTTTCTATGCCCTATTACAATTTGCGTGAATTGTAAACGTAGTGGGTAACACTTTAGAATAATGGTCCATTAGTTAATGTTAGATAATGTATTCAATAACATGAACAAACAATTAGTAATACATTTATTACTGTATTATTTCATCATTGTTATTGTTAGTGTTATTTAAGTTAAATAACATTAGTTCATGTTAGCACACAGTGCATTAGCTAATGATAATAAGCACAACTTTGGATTTTAATAATGCATTAGTTCATATTGAGCTGCGATTAATAAATATGGCGATGCGGTGGCATAGTTGGTAGTGCTGTTGCCTCACAGCAAGAAGGTTGCTGGTTCGAGCCTCGGCTGGGCCAGCTGGCATTTCCGTGTGGAGTTTACATGTTCTCCCTGCGTTCGCGTGGGTTTCCCCCACAAGTCCAAAGACATGCGGTACAGGTGAATTGGGTAAGCTAAATTGTCCGTAGTGTATAAGTGTGTATGGATGTTCCCCAGTAATGGGTTGCGGTTGGAAGGCCATCCGCTGTGTAAAAAACATGCTGAATAAGTTGGCGGTTCATTCCGCTGTGGCGACCCCAGATTAATAAAGGGACTAAGCCGAAAAAAAAATGATTGAATGAATTAATAAATGCTTTACAACATTATTCATGCTTAGTTAATGTTGGTATGACATTACCTAATGGACAACATAGGCTCATTCTGAAAAGGTAGCCCTATATACAGTGCATCCGGAAAGTATTCATAGCGCTTCACTTTTTCCACATTTTTTTACGTAACAGCCTTCTACACACAATACCCCATAATGACAATGTGAAAAAAGATTTTTTGAAATTGTTGCAAATTTATTCAAAATAAAAAACCTGAAAAATCACATGTACAGAAGTATTCACAGTCTTTGCCGTGAAGCTCTAACTTGAGCTCAGGTAGATTCTTTTTCCACTGATCATTCTTGAGTTGTTTCAGCAACTAAATTGGAGTTTACCTGCAGTAAATTCAGTTGATTGGACATGATTTGAAAAGGCATACACCTGTCTATCTAAGGTCCCAGGGTTGACAGTGCATGTCAAAGCACAAACCAAGCATGAAGACAAAGGAATTGTCTGTGAACCTCCAAGACAGGATTGTCTCAAGGCACAAGGCTGGGGAAGGTTACAGAAAAATTTCTGCTGCTCTGAAAGTTCCAATGAGCACAGTGGCCTCCATCATCCGTAAGTGGAAGATGTTTGGAACCACCGGGACTATTCCTAGAGCTGGCCGGCCATCTAAGCTGAGTGATTGGGGGAGAAGGGCCATAGTCAGGGAGGTGATCAATACCCAATGATCACTCTGTCTGAGCTCTAGTGTTCTTCTGTGGAGAGAGGAGAACCTTACCGAAGGACAATCAACTGTGCAGCAATCCAACAATCAGGCCTGTATGGTAGAGTGGCCAGACGGAAGCCACTTCCCGCCTGGAATTTGTCAAAAGGCATCTGAAGGACTCTCAGACCATAAGAAACTAAATTCTCTGGTCTGATGAGACCAAAATTGAACTCTTTGGAGTGAATGCCAGGCGTTACATTTGGAGAAAACCAGGCACCGCTCCTCACCAGGGTAATACCATCCCTACAGTGAAGCATGGTGGTGGAAGAATCATGCTGTGGGGATGTTTTTCAGGGATAGATGAATGCAGTAATGTACAGAGACATCCTGAATGAAAACCTAGTTCAGAGTGCTCTTGACCATAGACTGGGGCAACAGTTCATCTTCCAGCAGGACAATGACCCAAAGCACACCGCCAAAATATCAATAGAGTGGCTTTACAACAACTCAGTGAAGGTCCTTGAGTGGCCCAGTCAGAGCCCAGACCTAAATCTTATTGAACATCTCTGGAGAGATCAGAAAATGGCCGTACACTGTCGCTTCCCATCCAACCTGATAGAGCTTGAGAGGTACTGCAAAGAGAAATGGGCAAAAATTCCTAAAGACAGGTGTGCCAAGCTTGTGGAATCATATTCAAAAAGACTTGAGGCTGCCAAAGATGTATCAACAAAATATTGAGCAAAGACTCTAAATACTGATGTACATGTGATTTTTCAGGTTTTTATTTTTAATTAATTTGCAACAATTTAAAAAAAATCTTTTTTTCACATTGTCATTATGGGGTATTGTGTGTAGAATTTTGAGGAAATAAATTAAATTAATCCATTTTGGATATATATATATATAAAATCTGAAAAATCTGACTCTGTCAGTAAAAAAAGCAGTCAGACACAAATGGCTACAACAAGAGCGACCAACCTTAAATAATTGGATAGATGCGACTATTGAGATTTATACAACGACTATCAATTCTGTAGTCAACTTAAAGAAGGATATATTCCTGGGAAAATTGAGGAAATGGGTAGAATATATTTCCGATAGAAGACCAGATTTTGTTGTTTTAAACTAACAGAAGGTGCTCAACTGATAGATAAATACATGCTAATGTGTTTTTTTTTTTTTTTATTTATATTTATATATATATTTATATATATATATTTATATATATTAACAATGTATTCTGTGTAATACCTATGTGTATATAATGAAGGTGGTCATGATATTTTGATATTTCTGTTAAGTTTCTTTTATAATTTAACAAAATTTAAGTTATATATAGTTAGCACGCAAAGGCAATAATGTATGTCAATTGTATGTCATTTAAGATCACATATTGAGATCCAAATGTAACGAAACATTGTCTGATTGCAAAAATAATAAAAATTTGGAATATTATATATTGATTTTTTTTATCTTCTATAGTTTCAGGTTAGGAAAAGTATTTACAATATTATTTATTTATTTATTACAATATTATAAAAAAAATGACATAAATTAACAGTAAACCTTTTTTGGACTCAATCTATAAGGTTCTTGTGTCCTTTTGGTCCATCAACAGCTTAATTCCCCATTCATTATGAACACAAGCAGCATGAACACACTTCAAAATGTGGCCTTTCTATAGTGAAGTGTTAAAACAGCAACAGCATAAGTAAACACTGACAACTGAACTATAAAATCTAAAAAGAAATGTATCACACCCGGCATCATTGTGGTGACAAACTGGGCTTAGCTCAGGTGCAGCAAATTGTCTTAACAAGGCGCATAATAAGTGGAATAGACTCCATCTGTGTCCGCTGATAGTGTGTCAAATGGTTTAAAAACACCTGTGAGAGAGACTCACCTGTCCATGACTGCTCTCTCAATCAAAGCACGAGCGTCCCAAGCAAATGGCAATTATAAGATGCCGACCAATACCTGGAGAACAGCTTGATCAGATTAAAATAATTCACAGATCATGGGAGAAGTATGAAAATGTCATTGACACTGACTCCTGCATTTTGGATTTCACGAGTCTATAAGGATTGGAAACTATAGGACTCACAGGTGCGACAACCTGAAGTCCTCCAGGGATGTTTGCAATGTGCTGCTGTAGTCCTTGTTAACAAGGTGGTCTCCAGCATTGCCTGAAGTGATTATCTATGCCTTCCTAACTAGGTGCCTCCATGGACCTGTGGGCAGAATAGCAGATGTGTGCTCATATTTGGGTAACAGAAACCCAAAGATGCAGTGCAGAATGCGGTCATTGTCTGACCCATCTGGCCAAAATCACTGGAAAATTAAGTAATAGTTCAGCCAAAAATTAAATCGACATTATTTACTCACCCTCATGTCATTCCGAAGATGGATGACAGACTGATTTCTCTGGAAAAGAAACAAAGATGGTTTTATTATCGAAAATATTCCTTTAAATGAAGGGGGAAATTATTCTGAATAACAGCATACATTTCAGTATGTGTCACCTAAAGTTCATCAAAAATCAAGGCCTGAAGTTTAATAAACCAGTGGTCCCCAACCTTTTTAGCCAACATAGGCTCATTCTGAAAACGTAGTCCTATATACATTTCTGGGGATTGCGAATTATGTAGCCAGAGGTACGTATGGCTGCATTTCGTTTTTAAAATGAATGCTAGGGGGCGGTATGATGCTGTTCCTTTTCGCGCTTACCAGCTGACCGCTTACCTCCATATAGACGGCTTTCCTTCTGTAACCAGTTTGTCCAGTTAGCTCGCCATGTACGTCGGTGGACTTAAGACGCAAAGAGGAGTTGACTACGACGACAGAGTTTAAGTCCGGTGAAGAACGATTCCAGAAGCCAAAAGATAAAACAAACAAGTAAATAACAGAGTGAGAATGTGGTAAAATCTGAAAACGTGGTAAAAATCAGGTTTTCCTCTTCTGGATTGCTTTTTAAAACTGTCGGTTGGGTTTAGGGAAGTGGGTGGACGCTGGTCAATCGATGCTTTTGAAAATACTATTGGTTGGGTTTAGGAAAGGAGGAGGGTGGGTCAGTCGATTGTCAGTCAGTCATTCAGTCAGTCAAACAGTCAGTCTGACTGATGGATTGATGAATTTATGCAGGAATGCACTTACGCGAGAATGGCACTTGCGAGAGAAATTTCAGATCTGAAAAAGCATACACAGCGGCCTCTGGTGGATTTGCGAAAACAAAAAACTGCAAAAAACATAGTTCCTAGGATGCAGTTGGTGCTCTCCAGATATAGCTGTACGTTTTCAGAATGAGCCTTATCACCGCGGACCAGTCATATCTAGTCATACACTTGACATTTTTTTTTCTCAGTGTTTCCTCAGAGGATGACAAGCTGACAAACAATGCTGCAACTCTCATACATGTTTTACTGAAGAAGAAAATTAAAAAGCACTGCAGTGGTTGTCTAAGATAATTAGTCTACTGAAATCTGTATATTCCAAACAAAATATGAAGCTGATCAGTCAGTTCTTGTCACGTGACTTACGTTGCAATTAGGCATTCTGAAGATATTTTCAACTGGGAGCGCCGGGAAGGTGTGAGAGCGTTGCGCTGCTTCCATGCGTCACTTCTAATAATGCATGGGACGATAACCAGTTTTAAGGTTTGAAAAAGTCAAGGTATACTGTGTGTATTTTTTAAAATGTATTTTGTTGTGTTGTAAAAAAAATCTGTGTTTTTGAAACTAATGAAGAGCAGAAGCCAATGATTTATTTTAACTCTTTAGCCTGACATGTTTACAATTCCAAAATGTTCTAAATGCTTTCTAAAATGAAATATAATGTGTAAAATGGAGAAAAAAGTTTTTTTTTTAACTCAGATATTTAAAATGAACATATTTTAGAGCAGTAATCACAATAGCGTGAAACCGTGGTATTTTTATCCAAGGTTATCTTACCATCAGAAACTTATACTGACCCATGCCTTCTTTCAATATGCACGCACAAGCCCTACACGAACGAACGAACCTATGCGATAAAAGACGTGATATGTGAATGGCCCCTAGTCAGTCTTAAGGCCGCCATCATTTGCAATCTCCAGCAGTTGATCTTCTTGCACAGACATGCTAGATTAACCTGATTTGTTGACAATGGGTTGCGGATTTATTCCTTGGCAGTTTGTGGGTCCTTCACTGGGCCTTTTCCCCTTCACAAATAAACTTTCCAAAGAAGCCTGTTTCTTACTCATTTTGCTAGCTTTGGGGTTAAATGTTGTCGCTCAAGTGACCGAGATGTAACCAAGACAATACAGTCATTTTTCAAAATAAAGATCGTTATTTTGACTCCGATAGTAAATCAAATAAAAAAAAAACTAATGATTTCTTGTGCAGCCCGGTACCATTTAATACACGAACCGGTCCCAGTCCACATCCCAGGGGTTGGGGACCACTGTTATAGTCCTATCCTGAATCTTTTTAAAGCTTCAATGTTCATTTAAAGACATGTCAAGTCTCTCCTCTTTTTGATTTGTTTTTTTCAGCAATAAATTAATATTTAAAGAGTTCACACTTAGCTGATGATTGATTATGAAGCTTGTTTGGCATGCAGTCCGAAGAGAGAGCCCTGAGCTCATATAATGAGCCCGGGGCTCCCTCCCGTTTGCAAGGCGAGAGGGGAGTTTGAGCTCAGGTAGATCTCGAGAACTCCCCTGCTGTAGTAGCTAATTAACAGACAGTGATTGCTCTTAAAGGTGCAGTAGGTGATTGTCTTCAGAAACATTTTTGTTGTGCTGGTTAAAAGTCTCTTCACATTCCAATAGTACTGATTAAAGTAAATGATCTAAATGTATTTTTATTTTCTGGGTAAGGCATTAGACTAAAAAATGTTCATCCAATTAAAATAGTGTCGGGTCGACATCTCCCATAAGTCTGATAAGTAGCTCAAACTGTCAGATGCAGATGCAGATTTGAACTAGTACACACCTGTTTGTACGCAGCTCCGCTGTTTATGCATACACGTGCTGCGCGTTCATGAGAGAGAGAGAGAGAGAGAGAGAGAGAGAGAGAGAGAGAGAGAGAACGAGCGTGAGAGCGAGCAGTAAAACATGCTGAATCAAAACTTTTTTAAAATCCTGAATCAATATTGGAGTTATTTTGCACGCTGGAGGAAGGATGACACCATGGCTGAAGTATTTCTCTTAGACAGGTAACGTTATGTTTTTTTTAAAGATTTATTTTTGGCCTTTGCCTTTATTTGATATGACAGTATTTAGACAGGAAGCGAGGTTGGAGAGGGGGGGGGGGGTGATGTCCTCGAGCCGGGATTCAAACTCGGGACACCCTGAGGTGCACCATACTGCACCATATGTCGGCGCGCTAACCACTAGGCTATTGCGCCAACGTAATGTTATGTTTTAAAACTATTTTAGTCACGCAGAGCTGATGTAGATTGAATTGTTATTAATGGGCTATATGCACTGAAGTGTTGTTCAGCCACTGAAATCTTCCGGCGATAGATTGATGTGACTATTTTCATAAGGGACCTTTTACAGCATCGGTAATGTAGATTTTATTTAGTTTAATAACAAAACATCAGTAAATATCGCTTTTCCACCTAGCCTGCTTTACTGAGGTCAGGTTGGTTTTATATTCACATTGGTTCATTTTTGAACAATGACAACCTGCGACACGTTCCCTATATTGTTTACCGCTACTCTGAATATTCGGTCAGATATAGCATGTAAGTATGGCTTAGTAATGAGTGTAATGTCATCTTTAAGGTGCGCGTGCTCATGTTTTCAGGAGGCGTGGCTTTGGACGGCAGGGGAGGGACTGTGTTTCAGAGATTTATGTTAACAGGCTAGCATTGTGGCAGATCACCTACTGCACCTTTAAGAGATAACTACTTACTAGGAGCATGTCTATGGTGCCGTTATGAATTAGTCAGTTAACTTAAGTTGCATATTTTTGGACGATGGGAGGAAATCGGAGAACACGGGGGAAAACCCACGTGAGCACGGGGAGAATGTGTAAACTCTGCACGGAAACGTCGGCTGGCTAGGTAATGACTAGAAAAAGTGATGTTCTTGCTGTAAAGCAACAGTGCTAACCACTTGGCCACTGTGGTTCATTTTTAAACAATGATGACCTGTGACACGTTCCCTATATTGTTTACCGCTACTCTGAATATTCGGTCAGATATAGCATGTAAGTATGCCATAGTAATGAGTGTAATGTCATCTTTAAGGTGCGCATGCTCATGTTTTTAGGAGGCGTGGTTTTGGACGGCAGGGTGTCATAGACTGTGTTTCAGAGATTTATGTTAACAGGCTAGCATTGTGGCAGATCACCTACTGCACCTGTAAGAGATAACTACTTACTAGGAGCATGTCTGTAGTGTCTTTGAGTTGTCAATTAGTCAATTAACTTAAGTTGCATATTTTTGGACGATGGGAGGAAACCGGAGAACCCGGGGGAAACCCACGTGAGCACGGGGAGAACGTGTAAACTCTGCACAGAATCGTTGGCTGGCTTAGTTATGACTAGAACCAGTGACGTTCTTGCTGTAAGGCAGCAGTGCTAACCACTTGGCCACCGTGTCACCCATCTAGGAAAGGAGGAGGTGTAGGGGTGGAAGGGCGGGGTTTCTTCAAAACAATGATGGCTGTTATATGGAACTTAGGGTGTTTATAGTGGCTTAGGAATCGTCTGATTGGTGAATCATAAATCGTATAATGCGGGACCGGCCGCAAACAATCATAAGCACGTGATCTCCAAATTAGTTTATAAATATACTTCACTATGATATAAATTATAGTTTAAAAAATAATGAATAATGAATAAAACTATGAATATACAAGCGTTATATTATATACAAAGTTACAATTATTCATGAGATCATACAGTGCATAATTAATAGACTAAAATATTTTCATAATGCATTACAGTTACTACTCAAAAACTGTCTATTTCACATTTATACACTGTATAATCTGCACTTTTGTCACCTATTGGATCATGGTTTCTGCCAAGGTTAAAGCAGATAAAAATATAAATATTTCAGCAAATGATCTGAATCAAAACGCATGATCTTACCACCTAGCAACGGCACCTACCGCAACTATTGAAAAACAATAAATAAATAGCACAAGTGTGTATGCGAGCACAGTGGACGTCAAGGATTAACAAATGTAAATGAGTATACTTTGATGTTGACTGTGTGGGATGGGATAAGATTTTCTGTACTGTGGGATTTTCTTTACTGATTCCTCAACTTTGCAATAGCAGAGGTTAATCTGTCTTAGACGCATTGTACAGCGTTTTACATGCCAAATATATATCCGCGATATTAAAAGGAGCACGCCAAAAGCCTGAAACTCTCCTAACAAACTGCGTCTGTCTATCACGTGGAGATTGGTCTTTAATACCGCCGTGCTACAATGTGCCCGTGCTATTCAGTGGCATACTTGAGAGTCCAAATAACCCTCTTATTAATGTGGATGACAATGTTTTGATTGCATCCAATATGGCACACTGAATCAGCATGCAAATGCCCTTTGAGCAAAACAAAGACATTGATTATGAGGTAAGTTTCTTCGGCACAAGTAGCCCGCTTGGTGTGATTAATCGGCCTGTGCCATTGATTTCCCTTTGTTTAGATCTTTGCTAACTTTTCAGGAGATACAATTATAATTTGTTCGCTAACAATAAATCCAATCTAGCGTGCTCAAAGAAAACCTTAATAAGGTCTTCCGTGTTATTTGTCCTTTCAACAGCCAACTGAATACATCTGAAGAGAGCGGGGAAAAAAACAGGTCGGTCTCCTGACAGTGTTGATTTGTTTGTTTGAAATGCGCCTCGACAGTATTTCCAAACAGAATGGAGCCTAATACAGGAAAACTAGCCTGAAAAGATGACTGCAGATGTCTGAATCATAATGCCACAAGTTCAGATCCGACCTACGGGTGTATATTTCAGCCGTTTGTTTAGGCTCGGCATTGTCACGTTTTTGCGGCGTGGCAACAAAAGCATCAGATACATCAGAGTTGGGGCGATACAATGTACTATTAGCATTTGCAAGTCAAATGCACGTGTTCCCATCAAAGTGCTCCATCAAAGAGCATTTGCAACGTTTCTCAGATTTAGTTACTTTGAAAACTCACCCCCCCAGATATACAGAGTCTCTCTCTGACTTCTCGCATCATCTCTCCAAGACATTGATAATACGATTTCAGTGTTTCTTTTTTTTCCCTTTTTTTTTTTTTTTTGCTGTTGAGAAACAAACTGGATTATGAAGAGATCACTACATAAACAGCTTTCTAAAAGGAGCCAGCTATTTTAAAAGAGGCTGAAGGAATGCAAAGAGGGATTTAAATTTTAATTTGAATTTATTCCAGCAAGTGAAAGGTTCTTTTGAGAGGGGATTTCGGCAAAGATGATGGTATTTAAAAGTGATAAACAAGCATCTAAACCTCCAGTAAAATGCAAACATTTCTTCTTCTTTCGAACACAGAGGCGAAATAGGGCTTGCTATGGTCACAGCTGTCAACCCACAACAACATGAAATGTAAACTGCAGCATCTTGCACAGATAAGCGCTGCGTGTGCACACACTTCGACTGGAAAGTTTCTGTGCCGTTTCTGAGCGTTGCAGCGAGATATTTGTGGTTCACATTTAAGACTATAAAAACATTCTGTTTATTATAATCAATCTGAAGCAAAATATAAATATTAGGTTAGAAAAATTAACACTAAAGCTAGCATAGCAAATAGTATAATCAATTTGAAACCTTCAAAATATTGGTCAGACTTAAGTTTTAGGTTTCATTAGTTCAGTGTTTCCCAACCATGTTCCTGGAGGCACACCAACAGTACATATTTTGGATGTCTCCCTTTTCTGACCCATAACTTCAGGTGTTGGAGTCTCTTCTGATGTTATGATAAGTTGATTCAGGAGTGTTTGATTAGGGTGAGGTTGAAAATGTGTACTGTTGGTGTGCCTTCAGGAACAGGGTTGAGAAACACTGCATTCGTTCATGTAAGTTCATGTATTTACTAACATTAAAAAAAATTATTTATTATAGTTAAGCATTTCCTAATGTATAATTATTATAATCCAAATTCATGCTATAATTACATTAACTAACATGAACCAACATTAATAAATACTGTAATAAATGTATTGTTCATTCACATACACTAACTAACATGCAACCTTATTGTAAAGTGTCACCAAATGAATACTAGAAACTACTGTAGTATTTAAACAAACAAGCATCAACTTGCAAGAATAAACAATCTTCTCTTTGCCTCCGACTACACTCATATCAGCAGATATTGGTAATCCCGAGCACACAGACTCATGAAAATATTGTATCTACTTAGCAACTGTCTAGTTTTTCCATGTACTGGTCATAAGCAGCATAAACTGGGAGTTTAGTGCGTATGTGACATACATAGAACACATACCACACAAACAAAGAGTTACATCATGCTGTTGCATGGTTAATCCGATCTGCATGGTTAATTTATGCCTTAGCTATCTTCAGCAAATGCCGCCAAAAGTGGCAAGTAAACCATTTAACAAGAGTCTAAGAGAATGATTACAGAACCAGGACCGGATACGATTTCACACTGCTGGATGGCTCAATCGCATCTCCCAAACAGGCTTAAAACTGGAGAAACACTATAGGGCATCACTTTTTTCCAGTTTTGCAAATATTCCATTCTAAAGCATGTCAGGCCGGCAACTTTTGAGTTGTCAAACTGGATTGTGCATGCTTTGATCACAACAAAATGCAAACCTACATAGGAAAGCAAGCTGATGGAGCCGATTTAAAACCTAATCGAGACAGTAATCATTAAGTTATTGCACTATTTATGGTTATTGACTGGTTGTACTTCACAGATGGTAAAATATTTTCTGTTTCAGTGACAAATAAAGTTACAGTATTCATAGGTAAATTTCACATAAATATCTGTGAATATGCTGCCCTATCTTATGTCAAAGGTCACCCAATTCATTTGATCACTGTAGGCTCATTAAAAATGTAGGGGACTTCTGTTAAAAAATACTAAAGGTTTTTAGCTTAAAACATGGCACTTGGCAATTCATTATATGCTAATATTACATATATTATATATATAAAATACACTCACTGGCCACTTTATTAGGTACACCTGTCCAACTGCTCGTTAACGCAAATTTCTAATCAGCTAATCACATGGCAGCAACTCAATGCATTGTGGCATGTAGACATGGTCAAGACGATCTGCTGCAGTTCAAACTGAGCATCAGAATGGGGAAGAAAGGTGATTTAAGTGACTTTGAACGTGGCATAATTATTAGAGTCAGACAGGCTGCTCAGAGTATTTCAGAAACTGCTGATCTACTTGGATTTTCACGCACAACCATCTGTAGGGTTTACAGAGAATGATCCGAAAAATAGAAAATATCCAGTGAGTGACAGTTCGGACACTTTGGGCCAATTGAGCACCAATTGAGCATCGTGTCAACACCACAGCCTACCTGAGTATTGTTGTTGACCATGTCCATCCCTTTATGACCACAGTGTACTCATCTTCTAATGGCTACTTCCAGCAGAATAACACACCATGTCATAAAGCGTGAATCATCTCAGACTGGTTTCTTGAACATGACAATGAGTTCAGTGTGCTCAAATGGTCTTCACAGTCACCAGATCTCAATCCAGTTGAGCACCTTTTGGGATGTGGTGGAATGAGATACTCACATCATGGATGAGCAAATCTGCAGCAACTGCGTGATGCTATCACAACCAATAGGCTATTAGCACCAACAACATTTAAGGCTGTCCATCAGAGTATAGTCTTAATCGTATTAAAATCGGAGTATTAGTGTCCATTTAAACATACTCATTGTTTGGGAATTCCAGGACCACAACACAACCAACCACTAACATGACTTTTGATCTATTTGTTCAACCAATGGCAGTTTGTCTGTGTATATGTATGCATAATTACAAAAACTAACATTTAATTGTCCTCTGCCTGAACCATAAGCTCTAATTTTCACTACAAAGTTTAAACTTGGGCAAAAGAAGTCCCCCATGTGGGGTCCAGTTTATTAAATTCTCAGGAAATATCTGTTCCTGACAGAACAAGGCTTGTCTGGTCTCAGTTCACTTTTTTGCCATCCATTCCAGGATTTAGCCAGGCAACTCTCCTGAAAGCACAGAACAATTGGTAATGCAGGGTGATGGCAATGACTGGAGCATTGTCTCAGGGGACAGCCAGTTTCAATAGGCTCGGAAAGGCAATCCAAAAGGTGCAGATGACAATGGCTTTGTTGCTATTTATGCAGAGCAGATAGCCGGGCATTGAATCAGGCCTCCCCAGAGCCACCAGAAAGACCTCTGAGAAACGTACAAACCAGGTGATAGGAGGGACATATGCTGTGGTGGATCCAGATACTCCAGAACCAAAGCCAAGGCAAAGAAAGTTTCACTATCAAGTGCAACATTAACAGTGGTTAGGAAGACTACCTCCTTCTGTATTCTTTCTATTCCATTAGTATTTTCCACAACGGAAATGAGGATAAACTTTAAATACAATGTACTGTATGTAAAGTACAGATTCTTATTAGTGACACCGGTGGCCATTAAGTGAAATGCAGCCAGCAAATTATCAGTCGCATTCAGCATCCAAGCGACTGAATGAGATGGGATGCACTGAACAGCGTTTACATGTATTCCTATAGCGCAAATTGTGTCAAATCAGGTTTGTAAAGAAAACAATTATCGGAAAATCAGTTTTGAAGTTTGATCAGTGGGAAACAAGTTAAAAAAATTTCTATTGAAAATCCTTTTTAAAAATTAAAGCCATTTTCACCACTAGAGGGCCCATATTTACAATAAACAAGGGTACAGTTTGATGATGGCGTTACTGTGTGTGAATCATGCGAATTATGGTCCTCATTAGATCCTACTGGTCTTCTGCAGAAATCATGAGGATGGATGAAAGTATTCATAAATCATGGCTTTTAAAGTATTTAACACTTATTTATCGTGGTAGCATGAAGCAAGTAAGGCCGAAAGCTGCCAAAGTGAGGCCAGAGCACAGAAGCAACGAAAGCAGCAGAGCTTTTATTATGCCACAGTCCATTGCATTCGGTTCTTCAGCTCGTGATCATGAATAGAAGAAGCAGCACTTTTTTATCAGACTAAACACATTTTCAACAGTTCACACTTAGCTGATGATTCATCAAAAGCTTGTTTGGCATGCTGTCCCGGGAGAGAGCCCCGAGCTCAAGGGATCCTCGAGCCCGGGGCTTCCTCCCGTTTGCAGAGCGAGAGGGGAGCCTGAGCTCGGTGGATCTCAGAACTCCCCGTCTGCAGTAGCTAATGGAACACGTGAGGAAAAAAAAGGGGGCTAGACAAGTGCTTGATTGTTATGCATGATGTATATATTTGGATGGTGGGAGGAAACCGGAGAACCCGGGGAAAACCCACGCGGACACGCGGAGAATATACAAACTCCTCACAGAAACACCTACCGACATGGCAGGACCAGGGCTGGCAGTGTTCTTGCTGTGGGGCTAACAGTGCTAACCACTGGGCCTCCGTGCCGCCCGATCTATAGTGAAGGAGGAGAATGGGGAGGAAGGGGGATTTCTTCCAAACGAAGATAAAGTGGACTGAAAACTGTGATTATTTATAGGAGCTTATGGCTCATATGATTGGATGATACTGATTAGCTTAATACGTGACCGGCTGTGATAAATTATAAGCATGTGATCCTCTCGAAATTAGTTTATGAATAAACCCCACTTAAAAATTGAAACTGGAAATGTTTGGAAAATCACTAGTTAAAATTGCATATTTGAGCATTCTTCAGAACATTTGTGATAGACAAATGTTATATAATTAAGTCAGAAATTCTGCACCACTTCTAGCGGTTTTCCAATATTTTAATGAAAAAAATACATATTGTTCCTTTATCTATGCATACACTTGATTGATGTATTGTCCAACCTACTCGCATTTTAACTATTACTGATTTTGACTGTAATATAATAATGCACACCTTTCGTAAAGCCGCTTTGAAACAGTACTTACTTTGAAAAGCACTATACAAATAAACCTGATTTGAATTGAAGATTAGAGGCACAATCATTTCTACAAAACGTCTACAAAACGTCTATCTATTTATCTATCTATCTATCCATCCATCCATCCATCCATCCATCCATCCATCCATCCATCCATCCATCCATCCATCCATCCATCCATCCATCTATCTATCTACCTATGCTAGTATTAGCTTAATGCTTAAAATATTTTTTTGCATAATCCATTCAACTTCTCATTCATTTGCATGATATGCAAATATTCTTTCATTTACATATGTTTATATAACTGAAAGCAAATAGTATTTTGTGACAAAAAAATCTAAATCGTAGCATGAATTATGAAATAAACAATTAGAACTTGGTATTGTTTGTTTAAGAAGGAAGGTTTATTCTGTAATTTTCATAACTGCATGCTTTAATTCTTCAATTTAGACTTGAGAGAAAGTCAACTAAAGATCCAAGCTTTATTTCTGATTAAAACTTAATGTTTCCAAAAAAATAAATCATTTGTTTAGTTTTTTTTTTTCAACGGGCTCTTAACCAGTAAAATACTATTCATGCATCATAATGACACCCATTTTTTTGCCAGTTGTATTAGCAAGGTGCATTCACTGATCGGTACACACGCACACGCACTCTCATTGTTAGCTTTAGCAAATGCTAAACTATTTGACACTTGCCAATTGGCGTTTGAACCGGCATTAACGTGACACTAGCCGACGTTAATACAATACAACTCAGATGAAGGCAAAGTGGTAAACAGCAGTGTTGGCTGAATAAATGTTTCCTCATAAACAGCTCTAAAATATATCATCAACAGCAAGCACACTCTTATATTCATAACATCCATATTCATCCATTTGGGAATGATACATTCGCTTGATCCTCTGTTGTCGGTCTTAACGCTGGCAAAAGTGCTCTATAATTATTGCTCTCGGCACCAGGCTGAGACAAATAAAAGTTACATCGCAGCTGCATTAACATGTGAATGCGGCTTACAGAAGCGCGCGCGGTAAACTGCTCCACCTGGCTCGCGACAAACGTCCTTGTCACAAAGTCCACCCACCGCACTGGCTTCCGCTGAAAGGCCTCCTGGGGGACTTCAGTGACCATTCACTATGTTTTCTCTTTTCCCAAGCACCTGTGACTGTTTTTGTGCTTTCCCATTTTTTTTCGGCTTTGTCTCTCTCTCTCTCTCGTTTTTTTTTTTTTGGCAGGGCCCTATCATTAGGGAAACACTTTCTCTCAAAAGGAATTCTCGCCACTAACAATGCTGTTTGTGTGTTTACCAGCCTCCGAACGCATCCAAAAAACATGTCACGGTCAAAAACGGCCACAGACGCAGAGGAAGCGCGGTAAAAAGGTGGGTTATGATGGTCACTTTCTTGGGCAGGTGCAGTTGGAAAGACTTTCCTCCTCTGCTGCTTCCGAAGGCTCATCCGGCTTCTCCATGGTCCTGGACCTTAGAGAGCCGCTTTGCCATTTTCCAAAGGAGTTTGGCACAATGGCTTTGTCCCCTCTTTTCATTGTGTTTCTGTAAAACACATTTGCAGCATGACTCTCCAGGTTTATCCCTCTTGTGAGCCATCTACCCCTTTTCTCTTTCTGCTTCCACTAAACCTACGCTCATCTCGCCAACCTAGAGCAACAGAGTATTACGCGATTGTGCGTGCGGAGTTTTCTTCTTGTCATCGAGTGCTTTCCCACTTACGCCATCTCGATTGACTCTCGGCTAACTGCTAGCTGAATGCAGCCTGCCCGAATTTGGCCGCAAACGGAAAAATGAGGACGAAGGAGGAGGGGGGGTGGGGGAACGGGAAAAATAAATATGCAGATTAAAAAGTAAACATTCTCCAAGAGAGGGAAAAACAACCACATTTTCATATTTAATCCAACTTAGCAGAAACAAAAATAACACATTATGCCCTAATTGGGTGCCGTGTAGTCCACAAATACTATTACAAGGCCGATCAGGATTAGCTCTGCTACATACCTAGTTATCTATTTCCGAGTGCCAAGACTGCAAGCAGTGGGCAACTAAATTTCAAAAGCTGGCAAATCCAGTTGTCTCCTAAATACAGAAAGTACTTAAATCCGCAGCTAACACAAGAGAAAGAGGGATAAAGGGTACTCTGCATATCACCAAAAAGCTTGTGCACTTTGCAGAATCACTGGCTAGGTTAAACAAATATGCTAAGCAGACATCAAAACAATCCTTTGATCTGCAGCCTAGTTTCCGGAGCAGCGCTTGGGCTCCTGTTGTAAATAAACTTGTATAAATCTGTACCGTTTGCCTTCAGGTAATTTTTACCAAAGTGCCAGAAAAAAAACGCGTACACTTCAGCTTTAGTCGGAGAGATCAGATAAAAGGCATATCAATTATTCAGCCGTTCGGTGAGTGAGCGTTTGGAGCTCGTACTACACGTGGCTAATGATCAAATTATTAGCGTCTGCAAGGAGAAAAACACGGCGGCTTACGTACCTCCGGCAGCCCGGGCAGGTCCGGCGGCAGTGAACTGCATTGTCGTGCGTCATACAAAAGAGGCTTGAGGAATCTGAATGCAGGGAAGCTATGTAACTTGCTGACTAACTTTGTCCTCTGTTTTGATGGAGAACACAATGGAAAATGCTGTCCATTCAAATCGGGCAGGGGAACAGAGGGGGCCGTGTGCCTGACTACCATCAGTGCCCTGATAACAGCTCTGTGGGCATAGCCGCACTGGCACCGGGCGACACCACACCACTCACGCCCAACAGAACAACTTTTGTGCCGTTGTCAACCTCCAGGAGTTTGTCTTCTTCTGCAACTAGTTTTTTTCTTCTCGAGCGGCTGCAAACTTGTACAGTTGTGCTTTTGATTCGAACAGCTGCCATTCCTCAGCTTCTGCTTCCGCTCGGTTATAACAGGCCTGTTGTCTGTTGAAAGAGTCAGGTTAAGCGGGTTAAATGTAGTCCTTTTTAAACCCACATTAAAAATGTAGCTTAACTTGATCAACATTACACAGGATTCACTAGAAGCTTCTTCATTATACACCAAAGTTCCCTCTAAATATTAAATATAAACAATGCACACTCATTGCATTGTGCAAATAAATTACTAAGGAATAAAATTTCCTGTCTAGACATTCAGTTTACCCTTCAATAACTTACTATCAGAGATCTCTTTTACAGACTTTATCACTTGTTTTCCTGTTCAGTTCCCTTGGTCCCTCTCCTCGTTTGTTACCATAGTTACTCATAAGGTTTTTATGACTAGTCACACCTGTTCCTTGTTTTAGCATAATCGGTTTGGGTATAACTATCATCGTTGTGTAAACAACCAAATTGTATCAAGTTTTTATATTTAGTTAAAACAATGTGAAATTCCATAAGTTTGTTTCATGTGGTTTTGCTGTGTTTTGTTTACTGCTTCTTTTAATAATCTTGTTTCTGCTCCTCATTTCCCGTTATTCATTAGATCACCAATTCATCACACATGTTACTTTTTTTTAACCCTCATCTGTGTGTAAATCTAGCCTTTTTTCAGCGTGCTTCATAGTCCTAACCAACAGTCACACTGTGAGTTTGAGCATGCAAATTCTCTCGTATGGTGCTGCAAAAAGGGGCAGGATAAAAAAAAGATTATTAGATATTGATAAAGCAAGCTCCATATTTTTAAGTTCTATACAGAGAAGTCATGTTTTGATCTTCTATTGGTCTCATGCATTTTGCAGGTCAGAATTCACCAAGCTTGAATTTTGAAATGCAGCAATATGCATTTTTTAAAGCTATTGTTTCAGGTTGACCATATTAGCATGTGTATAAATGGAAGTCTATGGGACGAAAAGTGCAGAGTGATCACAGCTTTAAGCATGGCTCACACTATGTAATTTTTTGCACGATTTGTGTGTCTGAGAAAATTTTTAGAAAATCAAAAAAAATCTAATAATCCTTGACTAAAATTGTTGGTTTGACATGTTCACAAACAGCCAATTAATGGCCATAGTGATAAAATGTTCACGCTGGTGAAATTCTGGTATTGACAGAAGGTTTGAGACACTTGGGATTTCTCTTAGGATGACATCAAACCAAGGACCAATAGAAGCATCGAACCTCATGATGCAATCAGCATAACAATTTACAAACCAAAACATAGAAATGTCGAAACAGCTTTATTATAATTTATTATTAATGTTTGCTGTTACATATCATTTCAGAACGCGAGTTACTGAACGTGTCATGGATGAAACTAAAATCATATAGATTTATTAGAAAAAGTGTTTTAAATTGTTTTTACTGTCCTGTTCTCCCAACAAAGACTCATTCTGAAAACGTAGCCCTATATACATTTCTGGAGATTGCGAATTATGTAGCCGGAAGTAAGTACCATGCTTACCAGCTGACCTCTTACCTCCTTGTTACCTTGTTACCTGTTTGTCCAGTTAGGGTTGGGTTTAGGGAAGTGGGTGGGCGGGTCAATCAGTGCTTTTGAAAACATTGTCAGTTGGGTTTAGGGGAGGAGAAGGGTGGGTCAGTTGATCGGTCAATCAACAGCGGCCTCTGGTGGATTTACGCAAGAACAGCAGGCGAGAAATTTGAGATTTGAAAAAGCGTACATGGCAGCCTCTGGTGGAATTGTGAAAGCAAAAACTGCAAAGAAAAAAAAGTAGCTCCTGGGACGTATTTGGCGCTCTCCAGAAATGTATATAGCAGTACGTTTTCAGAATGAGCCTGGGTTGGTTTTTCCTGTGACTTCGTGGTCTGTTTTTGGAGTTGGCTTTTTTCTTAGTTTCTATTTTTAAATCAAGTAAGATCCTCCTGTTTTAGGTTTTTAATACTTTTACGTTTAGGTTTTTATTAACTTTTACATGATGACAAAATCATAGGATCCAGTATTGTCTCGGGGCTTCATAGCCATATATTTGTCTACTGTACTAATACTCAGTTCTTAAAAATTGTTATTGCCTATTCTAAATCAAACTTTCTCAACAAAAGTCAGAGTATAAAATAAAAATAAGCTGAATCCAGGTCATAACATGTAAATACATTTCCCCCCAAGCTTAAATCCCACAGCATCACCTATGCAAATGCGCCATGACACACCACACAGGCAAAAGACAAAATAACAACAGGATAAAGTCATACTAATAAAAGATAGGGGAGAAGGCCGACAGGAATGCATTTGTTAATTTCTTCTGTTGTATAAATGTAGGAGATGAGAGCGCTGGTCTGGGCGCTGTGCATATGTATCGCGGGGCTAAATTGTGAAATGACAGATAGAGATTCTGGGTGCGATAGTGTGGAATGACTAACTAATAAGAAGGATGCGTCGGTCTGTTATCGGAGAGAGGCATTAGCACTCTGGCTGTCAATCATATCGTGGGATGCGGGGGCTGGGTTCGGGTGGGCCGGTCTGGGGTGGGGGGGGTGTCTAAACAATTATCATTTGCACAAAGACCAGAATTGTCAAGATCACACCCGTTTTGACACTCTCAAACAAGCTGACTGATAAGAAGACGTTTATATTTTATGAAATAGGAAAATATGAGGGCTTACCTTAAAAATGGTTACCAGGTCATTTCTATGTGATCTACTGATCTAGATATCCTATATAGATGGCTTTATTATAATCTGGAAGTCATATACTCCTTGTGGGTTTGTTTTTTTTCACCGTTTCATCGTCCACCTGGAGAAAAATCATGTTTTTGAAAAATAATACCATTTTGCTCGTTTTAACACTCTCAAACATGACAAGACATTTATATTTTCTGAAATAGAAAGATTTGAGGGCTTACCTTATAAGTGGTTGCCAGGTGATTTCTAGATGATCAATTAATCTAGATATCCTATCTGGATGTCTATATTATATTCTCGAAGTCATTTACTTCTCATGTTTTTTTCACTGTTTCAACATTCACCTGGAATTAAAAATCATAAGCTGAGTATTTGAAAAATTTTGCTCAACATGCCATATTATTTTATTCACTTTCAGAGTGCAATAAAGTTAAAATCTACAATAGACCATTTCAAAGAGGTAATGTCATTGGCCCATAAACACTTCTTGCTTCTTGTCAAACTATTTCATAACTATAACAAACCATAGCTTATAACAACCACAGCTTAAGAACCATAGCTTTACGTTAAAGCAGCTATCATAACATTATTTATCAATATGTTGACCTAATAGGATTTTCAGGCACTATAGAAATTAAAAATGTAAAAGAGGAAATATTTTAAGACCATTGTTATTGTTTACATCCCTCAAAATGGTCTATAAAAATGTCTTCATCTATAACCTTGAAAAATGAGATGTTTCAGAAAAATTACGATAGTGGGAGGAGTTTAAAATAAGTGGTCTTAGTGACATCACCCAAAAATAAAAGTCACTTCTGAATATATACATTAAAAAATATATTATTGCATTATATTTTACAACACTGAGGAAGGCTTTGAGCTGAAATGCCTGTCTGTTTTATGACTAATGTAAAATTAATGTCAAAACAAGCATACTCGGATGAGTGCGGATCACTACTTCCTGTATTAGCGATCTAACAGATCAACGCAAGTAAACAAACAAAGTAAAACAAGAGCGCAGTACGAACTACATTTACTCATTCGGAGGTCGCAACAGTGGAATGAACCACCAACTACTCCAGCACATGTTCCATGCAGCGGATGCCCTTCCAGCAGCAAACCCAGTACTGGGAAACACGCATACACACTCATTCACACACACTCACACACTACGAACAATTGAGCATGTCTTTGGATTGTGGGGGAAACCGAAGCACCTGGAGGTAACCCACTCCAACACAGGAAGAACATGCAAACTCCACACAGAAATGCCAACTGGCCCAGCTGGGACTTGAACCAGCGACCTTCTTGCTGTGAGGCGACAGTGCTAACCACTGAGCCACTGTGCCGCCACAAATTACATTGTTGAAAATGCATTCAATTAATTCTCTTAGTCTTGTAATTGTTTGTGAAATTTACTAGCAATATTCTTTAAAGTGTGTGTGTGTAGTAATCTTTTAGTCTTAGCAAAAAAAACATTATGTGTGTGTGTGTGTGTGTGTGTGTGTGTGTGTGCATATTAGCAATAGTAATCTATTAGTATTAGCAAAAAACATTAACCATCAACCCTATGGGCATCCGTTTCTGCACATATACATATTAAAAATCAACATTTCAACAATTACCAAGACAATCTAGTTGCATAATTGCGTCTAATGTCAAAAGGATCGGCTGCTAATTCATCTCAGCAGTTGAAATAATCAAATGCAAATGGTTTTTTGTGCACAATTCCTTTGGCCTTAATTGTGGTGGCGGTTTGAACATGGTGTGTGTGACGAAAGTTGTCATCGTTTGCATCCGCGTCTCTCTGAGCAGAACAGAAACAGCAAGAAGTTCTAACAAGAAACAGTGTGCCAGGTGGCGAACTGGCTGTACCAACACAACGCACAATCTGTCCGCTTCTACATCCAAAGCACTAGCAGCTGCCATCAACAGCCCCACACTCACACTCTCTCTCTCTCGCACTCACACACACACACACACCCCAAAAAACATGTTTACTTCCTCCACTGCTCTCATGTGACTGATAAAGCCACAGGTCGGCCTTCACCACTTTTTTAAGGGTTTGTCATTTATGAAAAACTACATTTAAATTAGTTTTGGTGTTTAGGCCTTACCTTAGCGGACAACAATGTGCTTTTTTTTGCCGGAAAGATCTGCTAATCCAAAATTGAGTTGACTTTTCTGGGCACGTTTTGGTAAAAAGTAATCCAAAATTGTAACTGTACATTTTGAGATTACATGTGAAATCCAAAATGGACCTTTTTTGCTTTTTTAAATACACATGCATGGTCTTACTGTGATGTGTTTCATTTGAAAATATGTCATTATTTGCAAGTAATATGTGTTGTGAATGCTGAATGTTGACTTCAAATATTTTTGGGGTACTTTGTTTGAAAAATGTAACACAAAATTGTGCTTGGTACTTTGTGCTTTACTATATTGAAAATGTTGAAACTGAAAATGTTATTTTACTTGCATTTTAATGAATTCTATGCAGTAAAGCACATGCAAACAAAAAAAAATGTATTAAAATTTTGTTCAAGTTTTGTAGCTTGTAATTTTTTTCCTCAATATTTCAGATAAATTTAAATGTATTATCTTTTTTATTTCTAAAGATGTTCGGTGACTAAAATACTATTTTGATTAATATATTCAATTAACAAATCTGTTTTCTTCAAATGCACCAAAATATATGACCTATATTCACTGAGAAATGGATAAAAATGTTTATTTTCAAAATGGGGGGTACCCTTCAAAATGGGGTGTTGAGCACTGTGTATATATATATATATATTTACCTTTTTATTCAAAACCATGTAATTTTATGGAATATACGTGGTAATTGTCTTTTACTGAGATAAATGCCTTTTGCTGTACATTGTTGTAATCCAGAATTGTATTTAAGACTTTCTGTTTTGTGCATATAACGTTTTTACTATATTAGAACACAGTCTTATGCTGCGTTCACACCAGACGCGAAAGAAGCGTCATTTACATGTTAAGAGTGATTTACATGTTAAGTCAATGCAAAGACGCAAATAGACATCTTGCAGTGCAATATGCACGAATAAGGTGTCGCAAAGATGCGATTTGCGCAAATGAAGCGGTGCGAGTTGAGAATTTTCCACGATTGACGCTCGTACCGCATGTTTCTCGGGAATCACTCGAGTTCGAAAACTTCAGCTGACATTCGCGCCGTGTTAACCAATCAGAAGCTTGCTCTTGTGGGGAGTGATTATGACACAGAGCCTGTTGTTGGTGTCTCGGGTCAAAATCCTCCTGACAACAGTTCATCAAACTGAACTCAGCTCAGTTAAAAGCACAGCTAAAAGGTTCCATCATCCAGTTATAGTTTCTGGAGGAGTTGATGAACTCACAGAGCTGGGTGCCCCTTCTGAATGTATTTAGTGGAATCAGACACGGCTCCAAAGAAATCATCGCTGTTTTTCAGCCTTCCTAAAGCACATAAACAGCTATTCCAGTGTTTCCTCTAGGATTGTTTCCAGCTGTGGCGGCAGACTGTTGGGCCATTTGTGAAAAAGTGAAAAGGAAATGTGGAGATGTGTTCATCTTAACTGAAAGCATCACGCACCTGTCTCTCAGTCAGTCACTATGTCACCTTAAAGGGTAAACAAACGACGCACAGCACTACTATGCTTACAGAAAAAGTCATGCTGTTATAATTCACTTCCCTTTTAACTCATTTTGGTGAGATTATATCCCGCTATTAAAAAAACGACAACTACTGAATGTTTTGAATGAGAAGTAATGTAGCAGTGGCGGGATGAATTTAGGTCTGGCGCCCCGCCATGGATAAATGAATGTAGCGCAAACCATGTATTCTCTCAATAAAATCCATGTTAGCCATTTAGCAACAAAGCTGGAGTCACCGGGCAAAAAGAAGCCCTGCCCATGATGCGAATCAGCATCTGTTGTTAAGTGAATCTGACGTGCTAATGAAGCAGATTTGACGCGCATACCGCGTCAGGTGTGAAAACAGTATTAGTCAACAACTCATTGGGTGGCTCGAAAAACAAGCTGTTCAATAAAATAAAATTTCTAGTAGGTACTGTTTAAGCCTTTCCAATGTATGCTAATGGGTTTCCACCAAGCTCTCTAAATTCTAACTCCTCCCCCAAAACCACATATTCACAATTCAAGAAAGTCTTACACTTACACTGTTTTACTTGAAATTTCCTTGCTTGTCATTTAAAAAAAAAAAATTATGTAAATGACTTAATTTTAATCAGTGGAATTTAAATTTTTAAAATGTGCTTTGTGGGAGGAGCTTAAAATAAGAGGGACCCGATGACATCACCCGAATAGTTCTGATGACAGATTCACAATCCAATTAAGCAAAATTGCTCTATTTCCTTTTCATTGAAATTTCCAGATGCAATGTAAATTTTCTTGTGGGAGATTTTTTATAATCAAAATTAGTGCTTTGGAAACCTGGACAGTGACAGTCCTGGAGAGTGAACAATTGCATCTGTGAAAAAAAAAGTTTGTCTTCATAATCTTTCACCAAAAAGTAACTCTGAATTCTGAAAAATGTCTCCTGTTTGGTGATGTCACCAAGCACTCTTATTTTAAACTCCTTCCACCAACACTTCAATAAACCTATTCACTCCAAATGCTTAAAGTCATGTCCTACTTTTTTTCAGTCATTTTAAATGCATCAAGTTACCAAAATAAAATTGGTTGCTGGTGTCGTTCCATGCTTTTAGGGCAATTTTTTTTTTCTTAAAATGGTGCAACTTTGTGCACGTAAAATCCTTGTGAGCGCATTTTTGTCCACGAGCACTGAAATCAGTTTCCTGCCAAGGGTGACACACCGCATGTTACTGAGGACAAAACATGTCACGTAGGACTGTGCTTTGAAATCCTCCTGGCCTCGGCAATTTTTTAATAAAACACAACCGAGAACAACGATTGCTAGTATGCATTTTAATCACATTTGCGAATTTTCCACGTTTTCAATTAGAGCATTGAAAAGCCTGAAAATCTGTCGACATGTACAGATTAAACGACCGTAAAACGAGGGCGACTCGAGGTACGCATTCACCTCAGCGCTCGTAAGCTTCCGCTGCAACCCAGCAGCTAAAAATAAAAACTTGGCAAAGTTGCACGCATCTCTTATTGGTCCTATAGTTTGATTTCACATTTAGCATGTGCGGCCCCCCCTCGCGTAAACACGGCATTCTTCTCTTCCCGCCATACAATGAGACTTGAGTGACTCTGGCAGCGAGCTCTGGATCGCTGCTCCTCAATCCACCAGTGTATGTTATCAGCAGGTAAACAAGCTTTCCAACAAAGCCATAATGGAACTGCAAGCGGCATAAAGAGGCTCATCTCAAAAAAGCTATACAGTCCATCAAAGCCAGTGTCATTCCTTCCGCACAGCCGCTGCAAAAAAAAACGCGGGAAGCTGCCGTCCATTTTCTTTCGCCAGATGTCTTTAGCCTCTGGGAAGGTTTGGTTCGGTTATCTGAAACTTGTCAAAGAGCAGGGAAATTACAGCAGATGAAATAGGAGATCTTTCTGCCAAGTTCAATCTAATCCCTTTTTAGTTTCTAAAAATAAATAACTTTTCTAACGGCTGGAAAAATTAATCTGCGATGTCCTTGTTTAAGTTTACACATCATTAGCCATCACACATACATAGTCTGCATATGCAAATCTCTATAAATGTATAGAACGCACTAAGGAAACTCTTTGGCTGCCAATCAAGAAATAAAGAGCATTTTTCTTCCAGAGTTTGATCAACTGAATCATCTGGTGTGGTGTGAATACATATTCTATTCTCCTCCATGGCACCAAACATCACGCTATATCCTACGGTCTGTCAATCTGGCTGACACACAAACACATACACACATAATGATCTTTGTCTAGGACATGAAAAGTAGCTTAATATAAACTCTATTAATGCTGCATTTTAACTTGCAAACGTATAAATATTTGCTGCACATATTGCAGCGTTTGAAGAGCACGCTGTAATGATATATTATTACAAGCTTAGGCATTACACCTTCTGTCATCGTGTGGACACAAGCCACGTTCACACAAGACGGCAAAGGTGACAATCATGTGGAGTGTCTGTCACAGTGGTTCATCCTGTCGCGGTAAACATATAACGACGTACTCGATGACTTTTAACTTCATTAGACTTTAAATGATCTATACGTCCGGTATTACCAAGCTAAATTGTGTTTTGATAATACTGTGGTACATACATGTATTCACCTACAAATAAACTAGGCTAAGGCTACTACCCTTTAGACTTAAGTTTTACTTATTATTAGCGTAGTTTGACCATAATATTTGTTATAAACCGTTGTTTTGCAAAAAGTGGTCATCGCGCCAAAAATATATGAACGCTGACGTTAACTGTTACGTTACGTTAACTGTTATGATTTTTCGTTTGAGTAACGTTAAGTACTGTAACCTGGGTATTTAGCAAAATAAACCGTACCTGTATCCATCTGCCGTCAGCAACAAGACAACTAACGTACATATATATATCTTGTCATCATTAGTGTTAATAAAACTGAGGTATTTTTACTACAATCCATATCATAGACAAGCAATTTGGCTGCCTGTACCAAACACGCGACAATAGCCTACATATTAAACCTCTTTAACGTTATTAAATGGCTACTGGTTGACTGATGATGTTGAGTCACCGTTCAGACTTTCGTTTTCAAACAGTCTGCTGTTTTATTGTCAATATCTGAGGTGAACGGTCTGCTGCTGCTTCCAATGGCAATATGTCACGTAAAACTGTACTTAAACTCACATTGGTAGCATTTCACACTGAATAAAACGCCCAATATGTACCTGAGGTGGCCATTGTCATAGTAGTTGGCCTGCATGCTGTTTTGCCTCGCATTTTAATAGAAATGTTGTGCGTCGCCGTTACAGAGAGTAAGGACAAATTTCTCTCTATCACGGAAAACTTAGTTTATGGCATGCGGAGTCGCGACTGACCAATCAGAATCAAGTATTCTAGAGCGCGATTAAACTGAAAACCATTTTAAATACTTTTTTCCAAACTTGTAATGCTTTTATAATGTCAACATTAATAAAATATTCATTCATTTATTTTCTTTTCGGCTTAATCCCTTTATGAATCTGGGGTCGCCACAGCGGAATGAACCGCCAACTTATCCAGCAAAGTAGCCTACAAACGTGCAATTTACTTTTTTTTATGAGAAACTGAAGAACCGGTGAACTGAGGATAACAAATTAAAAATGGCTGAGAAAGTACATGCTATATATTATTTACACACACGCAATATGCACACTCACCGGCCACTTTATTAGGTACACCTGTCCAACTCTTCGTTAAAGCAAGTTTCTAATAGTCAAACACATGGCAGCAACTCAATGCATTTAGGCATGTAGACATGGTCAAGATGATCTGCTGCAGTTTAAACCTAGCATCTGAAAAGGTAAGGAATTTAAGGGGATTTAAGTGACTTTGAACGTGGCATGGTTGTTGATTCCAGACAGGCTGGTCTGAATATTTAAGAAACTGTTGATCTACTGGGATTTTCGCGCACAACCATCTCTAGAGTTTACAGAGAATGGTCTGAAAAAGAGGAAATATCCAGTAATGGCAGTTCTGTGCAGGGCCGGTGCATCCATAGAGGTGACCTAGGGTGGCAGAATAGTGAGGGAATGGCAGAATAGATCCGCAAATTCCCCCTCTCTTCATTCACTTCATAAACCGGTCACTTTCATTTTCACTTTTAGTTTGAGGGTGGTGTGATCTTCATTTGCCTAGAGTGCCAGTTCAGTTTGCTCTGGCCCTAATTCTGTTTGGCGCAAATATCTTGTTGATGCCAGTGGTCAGAGGAGAATGGCCAGACTGGTTTCAGCTGATAGAAAGGCAACAGTAACTCAAATAAACACTCGTTACAACCGAGGTATCCAGAAGAGCATCTCTGAACGCACAACACGTCCAACCTTGGGGCAGATGGGCTACAGCAGCAGAAGACCACACCGGGTGCCACTCCTGTCAGCTAAGAACAGGAAACTGAGGCTACAATTCACACAGGCTCACCAAAATTGGACAATAGAAGATTGGAAAAACGTTGCTTGGACTGATGAGTCTCAATTTCTGCTGCGACATTCGGATGGTAGAGTCAGAATTTGGCATCAACAATGATCCATCCTGCCTTGTATTAACAGTGTAATGGTGTGGGGGATGTTTTCTTGGCACAATTTGGGGCCATTAGTACCAATTGAGCATCGTGTCAATGCCACAGCCTACCTGAGTATTGTTGCTGACCATATCCATTTCTTTATGACCACAGTGTATCCATCTTCTGGTGGCTACTTCAAGCAGCATAACGCACCATATTATAAAGCGAAAATCCTCTCAGACTGGTTTTTTGTACATGACAATGAGTTCACTGGACTCAAATGGCCTCCACAGTCACCAGAACTCAATCCAATAGAGCACATTTGGGATGTGGTGGAACGGAAGATTCACATCATGGATGTGCAGCAGACAAATCTGCAGAAACTGCATGATGCTATCATATCAATATGGACCAAAATCTCTGAGGAATATTTCTAGTAACTTGTTGAATCTATGCCATGAAGGATTAGGCAGTTCTGAAGGCAAAAGGGGGTCCAACCTGGTACTAGTAAGGCATACCTAATAAAGTGGCCGGTGAGTTTATACACATATATATTTATAGGGGGATGTGCTGCACATTTATTTTGGCTTGTTGAAAATCTCTGATTAGTTGAAATCTCTATATTGCATCATGGGTAATGTGGTTTTCTGCACAAATTCAAGTATTAAACAATTCTTTTAAAAATATTTAGAATTAGCAGCAATATAAAAACCGATAACCAGAGTAATTTTGCTAACGGATATTGTTATTCTTTAGGTGAACAATTAATCCATGCAAATGAATCCCGTGAAAATAAATGTTTGGTCATCTTTAATTAAAGTCAGACAATTTGCTTCTGCATTTGGAGCGGTGGCCCTTTTCTGATGATGTCAGTTAGATGGCTTCAGCCATAATATTGGTAACCACGCCCCCTTACCATTAGTTTGCTACAAGGCAATGATGGAAAAACCACAAAAGAAAGCCCCGCCCCTACTCAATATTCAGTTTCAGTTATATGTACATCAACAGTGAATTAAACTCTCGGAAACTTCCAGTTCACACCGACTTTAATTAAAAAAAAAGTAGATTTTTGTTTGCACGACAAAGCTAGTAGCAAAGATATGACATTAAATTTAGGCTTAGATTTATTTAAAATTGATGATAATTGTAATGAAGGCCTGTAAGGGGATTAAGTCCAAGTTTATTTAGATCTAAAATCCCATGCGAGGTTGGATTAATCACACACTTGCATCTTTAAACATCATTTAAAGATGAATAAAGGTGTTTGTACGGCTATTAAAGAGAACCGAACATCACTTACCGGATGATTTTCTCAACGATGACATGTGATCTAATGTTTATCTCCTACCAGCAAATGTAGAATCCTCCATCTTGAGTAGAGGCACTCAGGGCGAATGAAACATGTCTGTTTAATGATCGTTTCTGAATGTGTGTGGCAATAAAAGAATCTTTTGAGAGGCTGTATATTACAGAGCCTGAATCTGTGGCTCAATTTTCACACACAAAGAAGGAAATTTGATGGAATTATAGCTATTTCCAGGTCTCGTCTCTTATGTAAAGAGTAAATGTTGTTTAATTTCTTGATTTTGATGTGTTGACACAGTGAGCCCAGATCATTTTCCACTCAAACCCTTAAAAGCTCCATCTCTATTATCGACTAGAAATGGTGGGATATTAGCTGACAGCTGTTTGATGTAGTTTTGTAATAGGCATCATTATTAGATATCAAGCCTTAAACAGGACAAGATTGCAAAATCAAACATCTTCTCTTGACAGCAAAGCTACCGATTTATTAAATGCAAAATATGGACAATGCTGATATTTTAATTGAGGGTTCATTGCTAAGACGATCACACATATCAAATGTAACCTAATCTACTGTAAATGTACTTGCCATGGCATAGAGGTTCATGCATGCGCTCCAACACAGCTGTGCTGCTCACAAGTGTGACTTCATCCCATCTGCTTTCGGGATCTTTCCATCAGAACATGTTCATTTCTCCATCATGCAAGAAATACATCCATATATTAAAGCACAAAGAATTCAAACATGAGTCACATTGGTTTACATGGGTCAAAGAGGAAAACTGTTTTCAATTATCTGAACGACATCTGAAATACACTTTTATTGTTATTATTATGATTTTAATTCCTACTAGGCTAGAATATCTGCTGGTTTTCACTCTTTCGTAGCACTTTAAAGACTAAATTGACAGTTTTAGTCAATTACAATTAATTTAATCTTTTACCTGGGTTTTTTAATATTAATAAATAAATAAATAAATAAATAAATAAGGGATTTAAAAATATAGCTAATAAAAAATAGCATTTGTTCTACGGAAATCTTATATCGTAAGACTCAACAATAATCGCATGTTCATCTAGTATCGTGCAGCCCTAATATAATACAAAAAGGTTTACAGAATATGCCATTGTGTAACAACAGATTATATTAATTGCAATTTTAAGTCTCTATACTTCACCGTTTTGCTTAAAAACCACTAAGATTTACATAATTGTTTGGTTTTTAATTTTTACATTATTTTTATTAAAATAATAATAGTAATTATTGAAACCTTACACAATTTTGTATGATATCTTGTTTTACATTAATATATGTGTTACACTGAATGACAATTAACAATATTTTGGCTTTTATTCACCTTATTTTAACAAAATATATTTGAAATATTAGACACTTTAATTTCATTAACTATGTTGTCTCTGTATAAAAAATATACACCATGTTTAAATACACTATGAACAGCAGCTACGCTAATTATTTTCTTTCTTCCCTATTTCCACCTTGGGATACTCATCCTGAGGCCTCGAGAGATTGTGACCTATGATGATGCCAACCAAAGAGGACTTATAGAGGTATCCATAATCCTGGACCAGGCCGTATCCTTGATTATGGAGGAGTGGAGAGCACGAGACCGATTCCTGAAAGACCCAGTGACAGACGAGTCTCTGCATGGATCCCGTGGGCCAGCCTGAACACCCATGCTGAGCTACTCACACCTGCATTTTCTCCATGATGGACGTCCAGGGTTCTTCGGCCTCCGGCGCCTAGACTGCAGCTCTGCACAGGAAGTTTGGCTGCAGAAATGCTCATGCTCAACTGAGCCTGGTTTCACTTAAGGTTTTTTCCTTCAGTTTTGTCAATTGGTGAAGTTTGTTCCTCGCCGCTGTTGCCACTGGCTTGCTTGGTTTGGGACTTGTGGAGCTGCGCATCGATGGATTTGCTCTTTAGTGTTTGGATTTCCAGAAGTGAAAATGACTTCAGCTCTGAAAACTGGACTGACACAGTTTCAATTTACTAGAACTTCAACATTGTAAAAGCACTACTGAAATAAAGATGAATTCAACTAAACTTTTGTAAATGTTATTTAATGTGGACACCAAAACAGATTCTTATCTTTGACCCACTGGCATTACATAATCACAATCGTGTAAATATAAATATTTACCTTTAGTTTCATCGAATGTTGTTGTTTTTCAGATCAAAATGCTCTATTTTGATCTGGTTACTTCCTTGAAATTGTGCATTACAAGTTCTATAAAGACGCAAACAATCTTACAATTACGGTAAACAGGACCTGGCATGGGCGGTTCATTCCGCTGTGGCGACCCCAGATTAATAAAGGGACTAAGCCAACAAGAAAATGGATGAAGGACCTGGCATGAATCAACCTTAAAATAAAATGTTATTACACCAAAACTATTCCATGCTAATAAGATAACACAAATGCATGAAATAATTACTGGAATTTTCAGATGACAACATGTGACTTTCTAATTTGAGCTGTTCAGGTAAGGCATGCTGGAAAATACAGTACTCAAAACTGATGTTAAGTAAAGCAAAGGATGCTGGGAATTACAGTACTCAATTGCTTTACACTTGTCCTAAATAATTTAATATTGCACGCTTGTGAAGATTAGATTGACTGTAAACAAACATGTTTGTTTTGTCGCTCACAAATAACGGTCAGTAAAAACTTGGACACTAAATTTTTTCAGGACTGGGTGAATAAGAATTGTGTTATGTAATATAAACTCACTTTAAAACACTTTCAAAAGTCTAGAAATATTCAAATAAAAGCTAAAACTATAAAAAACTACTTTCACTATTCTATTTAAATTCCACATAACAATCAACTTTTAATACATAAAATTGAATAGCCTGTGCCAAAGCATACACATTTTTAAAAATTATTGTTAATATTTTCAGGTCCCATGAGTATATATTGGTTTAATTAACTTAATTACAGGGTTCACGCACATTTTTACTACCAAAATTCCATGACTTTTCCAGGACTTTCAAGTCAAATTTCATGACCTAATGTTTTATGTAATGTCTACATATACGTGGTAAATCATAAGAAACGTTTACATATATTACAGTATATCATAAAACATGCAATAGTTTTAATGAATTTTTATATCTATGTAAAATAGATGATGCTTACTCAGCACTAATAATGTGAGAGCATGTTTTTGGCCAAGAAAAGAAAAGATGTAAAAAAAACTAACCTTCATTCCAATATACAGATATTTGTCAAACTAAATTGAGATAATCTTAATAGTGTGCTAAACTAGTAATAGTAGGTAAAACTACTTCTATAAAGCTGCGATTGCACTGCACTTTTCGCTCCACAGACTTCCATTAAAAGGCATGCGAATGCGGCAGACCAGAAACACAAGCACATGCGACAAGATTTGCATTTCACTGCATTTGAAAGTTCAAGCTTGGTGAATTCTTACCTGCGAAATCACATCAGGGGATTACGTGAGACTAATAGAAGATAATTTATAATAAGAAATTTCAAATATGGATTAATCACTCACTTTTATTAATGTCTAATCATGTTTTTTAATACCACCCCTTTTCGCAGCACCCTACGTCAGAATTTTGCAAGCACAAGTTCTAGTATGACCGCAGCTTAAGTCGCCTTGGACAAAAATGTCTGCTAAATGTAAATGTAATTTCCATGACTTTTCCAAACCTTGTGGGTTTTTCTGATTATCCAAAACTTTTTCATGCCTGGAAAATGCCATGTCAAAATTCCATGACTTTTCCAGGTTTTCCATGACCGTATGAACCCTGTAATTAACTTAAAGTGAACAAACTTGTAAACTGCATTTTAAAATCTTAGTTAAAGCAAAATGTAAATTCTGTTATCATTTGCTCATCCTTCACTCGCTCCTAAACTGTTTGACAAAAGTTAACTATTTATAACTTTTTAATACGATTTACAAACAAAGCATACCACATGATAAACCGCTCGCTTTCTGCACAAAGTGAGGAAAATTGCAGGAAAAAATGTACCCCAAAAAACATGCCATGTCATTTAATTAATATTTACAGACACATTTTGATGGTAACATATTAATAAAAAATTTTAATTGTCTGGAGTTTTTCTCACTTTGTAGTCAACAGAGTGGATTTTTTACTACATTAGTTAACAAGGAATAATTTTGAAGCATAATTCTGAAGCAGGACTGCTCTGGGGTCGCCACAGCAGAATGAACCACCAACTTATCCAGCACAAGTTTTACGCAGCAGATGCCCTTCCAGCTGCAACCCATCTCTGGGAAAATATTGGGAATTTTTTATATTAAAAATGTTTTTTAATAAAAAAAAAATAATATTTTATTGCTAATATTGCAAATAAATGCATTGTGTAACAATGGATAATAATGCGAATAAATCCAAATTTGTTTATCCAGTAGATAAATTAATAAATTAACAAACTGTCCAATTTAGAATTAAAAAAATTATTGAGCTAAGTACTGAGGAAATATAGCTACTATTTAAAATAAACAGAAATTAAATTAACTGTGTGAAATCTGCCTTTGTAAGCTTGAGTTAGAACTAACCCTCTGTCTGTTACAACTTGCCGCACTGGTGGGGTAAATAGTAACATTTTTACTCCAAGCACTTTTGGCAATACTGCACAGAAACCATAAGTCCGGCGTTCATACAACCTGGTACGAGAGGCTTGTGTGTTGTTGGTAAAATTATATGGTTTGTCTAACCCCATTACTTTGTTCATTATTTGGCCAAAAGTGTAAATTTGCGCCTCGCTCTCCCCTATGTTTCATTGTTATTTTCCTTTTATTTTATTTATTTTTTTTTTTTTGGAGCTGTGAAAATGTAGGAAACTGTAACCATTGACTTCCATGGTCGGAAAAATAAATAATGCAGAAGTCAATGGTTACAGATTTCCAGAAATATCTACTTTTGTGTATAACAGAACCCCAAAACATTTTTAATGGTTTGAAACAAGCAAATCAAAACAGAATTTTTCTATTTGAGTGAACTATCCCTTTAGCTACGATTCAGCTTCAGAATTAAGCTTCATTATTAGTTCTTGTTAGCTTAAGTAGTAAAACCTACAAATAAAAAGTCAGAAAACAGTCCTGACTAAAAAACAAATTCAAAAGACGCACACGTAACAATAGGCAATCAATTCAATAGACTCAAATAAAATATTTTTACTGCTTGTTTAAACTACAAATTGAAAATGAGCTGAAACAACACAATTCTTAAGATTTGATTGAGACAACTTAATTGTTTTATCTTCAATCCACTTAAATTTGTTAACTTATTTGATTTGTGTGGGGACAACATAAACAGTGTGGAACCCTGCATTTTTTCGTGTACAATGATCATCTTTTCTTTCTTTCTTTCTTTTTTTTGGTTGTGGTGAATCAAGCAGCGTTTGGAAGGATGTCACACCAGCGCGAGCTCTAGCGATGGGTGAGTCCCGGCTCCACAGTAGGGGGCTGTAAACATTTACACTGAGAGCCTGTCCGTTCCACATGCTTCTCCTTCACCAGCAACCTCAGCATCTCGCGTTTAGTCATTCAGGCCTGTCCCGAGATACTACGAATCACACCATCAATTTATGAGAACGCCATCCAAATGTGACAGCCGACTTATGCTAAACGGAGCAAATAAAGCAAAACATTGCCGAAACACCCCTAGGCCCACATGGTACCGAAGGCTCGGCGGAGAGCTGCTATGCTCCCTGCTGTGAACTGGGAAAGTGATGTTGGTGCGCCGTGCTCCTCCAAGAGGGTAATACCGTTCCCGGGCCCCGTCGAAGCCCTTTTTGAAGTCTGTTGCGTGTAGGAGTGTGCCAGCGTTAGCACACGACACTAGCTAATGCCCCTACAAAAGCCAAGGACCGAGCCGAAGAGGAAAAAAACACACACACGACATATCAGAGTTAGGAATAATTCCTCTCAGAAAGCCATACCTCGCTCACCGTCGCCTTCGCTATAGCAGGTTTAAATTTAGCCAGTTACGCAAGCGATAGACAATAGCAATAAAATGGATCCCATTAATTCCTGACATGTATGGGCTTGTTTGCTATTCATTAGTTCAGTTGACACAATAGAAGCGTAATTCTTTTAAAATCTTCCGTTCTGCTCGGTTGGAAGTGTTGCCAGTGACTCAAGAGCATCAATAGGCGATGATTGCAAAACTTATGTAAACAAGTACTTACAATCATTGCGGTTCGCCGCATTTGCATAGAGGAGAAACAGAATTAGGGGCATATTTTTGGGTTTAAAATCTCCCAACTGGAAAAATACAAACCTTTCAGAGGATGATTTACGGTCAAACAGGTCTTTGAAATCACAACTTGAACATACACGAGTAAACAATTTTGTTAAAAATGCATTATACATATCTGATAAATAATGATGCATTAGATTTACTAATATATTTTTAAGGGAAGTGGTTGCAAACAATTTATGTGGGTTAATTAAAACAAACTAATTAGAAATGTTCAACTAAATTTGTTTGTTTAAATCCAACCCATGAAGTGTTTGCAACCACTTACCTTAGAAAAAAATTGTAAATCCAATGGACCATTTTTTTCAGTGTATGGAAAAATAAATAAAGAGATCACTTGAAAAGGTTTAGTTTCTTTAGATTTACTGGGTTTATTAGGTTTGCGCATGCACTCAAAAAACGATTACTGCTGCTTGTTCAAACTACCCATTTAAAATAAGCTTAAACAACACAATTCTTGTATTTTTTGGCTAATTTATTTGTTTTATGTTCAGTCCACTTAAATTTGTAAATCATCAAGTTAACTTAAGCGTTTTGTGTTGGTCCAACTATGGTTAGAGGATTTGCAGTTCCCAGCATGCTTTGTGCGGGATTGAATTAAGAGGGAAATGTTGACTATAAAAGTAATCTTAGGTGTAAAAAGTTAATAGAAAGACTTGTTAGAGTTTAATCTTCACTTTAGTTTGAAGATTTTCATGTAATGCTTTGAGTTTTTAGATGACCATCTTGCAGAAGAACCCATGCTTTGGGTGTTCGGTGTTGGCAGCTTAATTAGCAGAAAGGCAGTTTGTTAATTTGCTCAGTGAGCAATAACTGTCCTAAAATGAGTTCTGAGATCAGTCTCAATCAACTGTATATGAAATATATCATGAAATATGCTTAAAACGGTCTCTTTTAGTTCATTTAGGATAACTTCAAATAAAATGAAGAGACTTTGAAATGTACGACACATAATAGACAAACATGATATTATCAGACCTTTGAGTATATTAAATAAAAATACAAACGTATTTACACTTTTATTTGATAAAATCATGTTGGACCAACTCAATTGCCTTTAATTGTGTGAATTGTTTAGCACCAACAACAAACAAAAAAACTAATTTGTTAGATGGAAATTCTGCCCTCAATTGTGCTCAAAAAATAAAGGGAACACTTGGAGTTACATTGTGTTGTTTAAGTGTTCTCTTTGTTGTTGTTTTTTGAGTAGTATATATAGCTTATATTAGTTTAATAAAGGTCTGACAACATCTCTTAAATTTGCTTATACAGAAAATGAAGGTTCAGGCCCGTAGCCAGCCTATTGAAAGGGGTGGTTCTTTTTTCTGAAAAAGTGGACCTTTTTTTGCAGTCATTCCCCTCATGTGAGGTCTAAATACTGCATTTTAGTGACATTATAAGCACTAAACATTGCTGGATTAGCTTGTTGGAAGGTGATTATAACCATACTTTTTGATGTACTAAAAATATTTCCTGCAGTGGGTAGCACCATTGCCTCACAGCAAGAAGGTCACTGGTTTGAGCCCTGGCTGGATCAGTTGGCATTTCTGTGTGGAGTTTGAATGTTCTCCCCGTGTTGGGTTTCCTCCGGGTGCTCTGGTTTCCCCCACAGTCCCCCCATAAGTTAAATTCGCCGTAGTGTATGTGTGTGAATGCAAGAGTGTATGGGTGTTGGGTTGCGGCTAGAGGTGCATCCACTAAGCCAGAACATATGCTGAATAAGTGGGCGGTTCATTCCACTGTGGCGACCCCTGATTAATAAAAGGACTGAGCTGAAACGAAAATGAATGAATGTTATGATTAGCATTTTAAATAAAAAAATTAAATAAAGAAATATGAAAAAAATATTTTTATCATTAAAAGATCATTACATATAAATCGGAATCTGGTAAAATGAGTTTTAAACAAAAAAGTGTAGCCTATAGGCAAATAAAAAAAACTGGCCATCTCATTCAACTTTTCTCAGTCAGAACTTGGAAACTTGAATAATTAAAAATTAAATTAGTCTTAAAGCCTTCTTCTGTTGGCAATTTTCACAATTTATGTTGGCATAGCAGTCAAAAATAGGAGTCTTTCGAACCACCTGAACACCCCCTGGCTACATGACTGCAGTTTGAATTAAAAAACAGCAAAGCTTAATCACTGAGATTGAACTTTTTTTTCTTCAATTTTTTAACTGTTAAAAACATCGATTATTGTGTTGTCTAAAAAAGTATTTTGTTACTTGTATGCATTTCATGCTCAATATAAATTTTTTTATCATATCAGTAACTTAAGAAATAAAATAAAATTACATAAAATAAAATAATAATAAAATAATATTATTAAAACTGACATTTTATTAAACAACTATTAATTATATATTCAAAGAATGCATTTTCAAGTGGTCCTTCTTCCCTCATACCTACATATACATCTATACACAATCATTTATATCATATATAATGCAAATAAGTTGGGTGACACAGTGGCTCAGTGGTTAGCACTGTCGCCTCACAGCATAAATGTCGCTGGTTCGAGTCCTGGCTGGGTCAGTTGGCATTTCTGTGTGGAGTTTGCATGTTCTCCCCGTGTTGGCGTTGGTTTCCTCCTGGTGCTTCAACACAGTCCAAAGACATGCAGTATAGGTGAATTGAATAAACTAAATTGGCTGCAGTGTATGTGAGTGAATGAGTGTGTATGGATGTTTCCCAGTACTAGGTTGCAGCTGGAAGGGCATACGCTGTGTAAAACGGCGGCCCCTGATGAATAAAGGGACTATGCTGAAGGAAAATGAATGAATAATGCAAATAAGCCCTTTTTAATCAGTTTACTAAAGATAGCAACACTATCACCCAACGACAGAAGCCGACCAATGTCTAAAAAGATGAGCAAATTTGTTTAACAACATGTTTATGATTTAATTAGAGGCATAATTCTTCTGAAAATCTTCATTTTGCAATAGGCGGTGATTGAAAAACTTGCAAGTACTTGAAAACAAGCACTTGCAATCATAGCCGTTGGCTCATTTGCATAGAAAACTGAAATAGGGGCATATTTTGGAGTTTAAAATCTGTATACAGTACATGAAACAATAATATTTCAGTGCATATACACTCACAAAACTGTTTCATTTCATGCAGAAGCCCTTCGTAACATCTTCAAGCATCAAGTCCAAAGCTTTTATTGTACTTTGATTCAACAAAAAAAGCCTTTAGATGTGCTGAAGATACATGCATCTCTATGCCAAATAAAAATAATTAATCTAATAACAATAAAAACAAAAAAGTGCCACTCAATTTTCTTCCGGACACGAAATACAGTCATTTGCTTCCTAACGTGGCCCAAAATGAACGCAAATGCAATCCACCCCGAAGGAGTTTGGGATCAAACCTTTATTGTTTTGAAAACTCTAAATTCTTTTACAATACAGTAATTTTTTGTTACTGGTGTGATCTGATGGATAATATACAATGTTGCTGTTAAATTCAATAAAGACACACATTCACAAACATGAAATATTACTTTCTATATTTCAACATCCTACGACAGGGAAGATATGTGCGGCTTTTCTTCAGACGCTTGTTTTCCGACAGCACAAACGCCTCCCTTTTTGAATCACCGAAGCATCGTCTTTTTGTTTTCTCCCCCGAAAGTGCATCTGAAGGAATGCGAGGCCGTCCAAATATACGTCATAATAAACAGGCGGGTCGTACTTTGCTGCGAGTTAACAATCAGCAGTTTTTTTTTTGTTGTTTTTGTTTGTGTGTTTTTTTTTAACCGATACCTCCGACTACAACGCATATCCAAGTAAATAAAAAGAAAATATTATCTATACGCATGCCGTGACCATTCCTCTGGTAACATTTACAATACATTAATATTTTCATAGCCTTCTGAAGTAAGTAAGCTCGACTGTGATAGTGTTTGACCATAATATTATTATTAATGATGAACTAATATGTAACATCCAAATGCATTTTTGTTCTTTGTACAGACTTGTTGCGACCGCGTCAAAACCGTCCATAAAGTTAGAATCATTTGGTCCACATTTACAAATCCTCTGCATATATATATATATATATATATAAAAAACAAGATAAAATGGTTTGCAACCGAGCCCAAAAAAAAAAGAAGGGGGGAAAATGGTTTTGACTTTGTAGCATGAGCGCGCTTGCTTAAAAAAAGCCATAAAAACATATCGAGCTCATTACAATGTGATCGATTTTTACACAATTACACTTTCTTGTTCCATGGCACGGCCTTTACTCTGTAGAATTTGGTGCCGAGAGGAACTTTGAAGCGGTTTTGGGCCTGGAGACAGATAATAACAAAGAGACATGTTTAAAATATATCATTAGAATAAATGATATAATTGAATGTAAGTGCCTGCAGCAGTGATTAATAGCTGATTACGATTATATTTATGTCATTTAACATGCAGGATTAATTCCACATGCACTCTCTCATGTGCTTAATTACAGCGTTGTGAATATCCGCAAATGTTTGCATCTTTTATATTTGCGTCTTTGAATGCCAATCAAAAATAGAGCAGAAATGCAAGGGAAAATATCTGGTATTTTTTCATTAAAAGATGACGCTGTTAGAGTGCGTTAATGATTTCCCAGCGAGTAGAAATTATTTAGCCGAATGAAATCAAAACACACATTTTCATAAATGAGAGAATACCGCTACCTTTTTGGCTTGGCAATATTCCTTCTCCATGACTTTTCCCAGAACCCACGGCCGTCTTGTTGCTCCTGTCGCTAAAAAAATAAGGGAAAAAAAGAGAGAGAGTAATATTTAAATAAAATATAATACAATGTAGTATAATGCTTCCTGTTTTTGATAGCATGTATAATCAAACACATATTTATCATTAAATATTAAAGATTAAATATCAAAGATTTATTATTATATAAATACTAATAATATGTAGGGATCATTTAAAGAAGTAAATATGAATTTATAAAGGACAACGAAACAAATGTGGCACATATAAATGCATCATATTACAAATAATTGTGCTCCAAAATGGAATTTATACACTAAATCTGTACTAATGTTGTGTGTGTGTGTGTGTGTGTGTGTGTGAAACTGAATCTCTATAATGTAATATATTCAATGAATCTGTATAAGTGTTTATGTTTGTGTGTGTGTAACTGAATTGTACTCAAAAGAAATATATTCACTAAATCTGTACTAATGTTGTGTGTGTGTGTGTGTGTAACTAAATTGTACTCTAAAATTGAATACATTCTCTTAATCTGTACTAATGTTGTGTGTGTGTGTGTGTGTGTGTGTGTGTGTGTCTAACTAAATTGTACTCTAAAATTGAATACATTCTCTTAATCTGAACTAATGTTGTGTGTGTGTGTGTGTCACTGTATTGAACTGAAATAAAATATTCACTAAATCTATATTACTGTTGCATGTGTGTGTGTGTGTGTGTGTGTGTGTGTGTGTGTGTCGCTGAATTTAACTCAAATGGAATATATTAACTAAATAAGTAATACTGTTTTGTTTGTGTGTGTGTGCGCAACTGAACTGTACTCCATAATGTAATGTATTTACTAAATCTATACTATTGTTGTGTGTGTGAAACTGTATTGTACTACATAATGGAATACATTCACTAAATCTGTACTACAGTTGCATGTGTGTGTGTGTGAAACTGATTTGTACTCAAAGTGTAATATATTCACTAAATCTGTACTAATGTTGTGTGTGTGAGAGAGAGAGAGAGAGAGAGAGAGAGAGAGAGAGAGAGAGAAAAAACTGAACTGTACTCCATAATGCAATATATTCACTGAATCTGTATTGCTGTTTTTTTAAATGTGTGTGTGCGTGTGTGTCAGTCAGAGTGTGTGTGCATAACTGAACTGTACTCACATGATATATATTTACTAAATCTGTACTTATGTTATGTGTGTGTGAGAAACTGAATTGTACTCCATATTGTAATATATTCACTGAATCTGTATCACTGTTTTTGTTTTGTGTGTGTGTGTGTGTGTGTGTGTGTCACTGAATTGTAGCCAAATGGAATATATACACTAAATCTAAACTACAGTTCAATCTATACTATTGTCAAAATTGTACTAAATCTACACTAGTGTGTGTGTGTGTGTGTGTGTGTGTAATAGAATTGTACTCCAATAATGGAATATTTTCACTAAATCTGAGCTACTGTTGCATGTGTGTGCATGTGCCCATGTGTGTGTGTGTGTAAAACTGACCTGGTTTGAGGTCCAGTGCAGTGAGAGACTCCGAATGCAGGAAATAAAGGGTGGGACCAACAGTGAAGAGAACATAATTATCATGCCTCTCGTCCAGGATGATGAGCACCAAGTCGCCCACCTGAAAACTACAAAAAGCAGGGGGTGTTCAGAACAAAAATCAGCAGTTCACACCATTAACGCTAATATCTAATAATACTTACTCTCGAATGGCGATTTTCTCAGAGTGCCGTGACGAAACGGAGGACATACTCTGTGACATCTGTCAAAATAATAATAATAATAATAATGTTATACTTATATTAAATAGGAAATGCAGTTGCGTGCATTCTGCAGTTATCACAAAATCAAAATGCATGCACTAAATTCATTTAAGCGGATAAATCTCACAAGTGCTTCTGCCAGTGCATGGAGGACGAGCTTGTATTTGAAAACAAATGTATGTGTGCCATCTAGTGGTGAGGAGGAGATCAGCGCATTGCTAGTAAATACACATAATAAGGGCTTAAAAACGCATAATAAATGACTATATTTAATATCTGTCCTACACGCATGCATTGAGATCTTAAAACATGTGCTTGATTTCAGGCTTGTTAGTAAATGAGCTGCAATTCATTTAGGATTTGATTACACAAGCATTTTTCAGAGCTTGTTTTGCAGGGTAAATGCAATTGTGAATCTGCCCTGAGCATTCAGGACGCTAAAGAGTGGGTTACACGTCTCATAAGACGCGTCTCGTGGCCAACGATTGTAATTTTCCTAAAGAGATTAAACCTATTTGCTGAAATAGTCCCAAGGGGAGATGTAATTAAATTATATCAAAGAGTCTCGTGTTTTAATTAGCTGCTGAAAATGTGCATGTTTTTACTCCCAGAACACAATGTAATGTATATGAACTGTACAGAAATAGCAGGAAATGTGCAGTGTTTTGCTTCAGGGAAAGATATAAATCAAGAATATTTAGCTTATTGGTAGATATTTATTTTACTGTGTCAGTCATTGACCTGCATCAATCAAATCTGTATTTTTTAATCATCACTAATTACTGCTTTTAATTAACTGTTCAAGTGGTCAATTATAAACGGAGATCAAGCAGCAAGGACACTACTACAAAAAAATTCTATTTAAATTATATTCAATGACGTTTTCAAACATTTTGCACATTCATTCATTCATTTTCCTACTTATTTATCAGGGGTCGCCACAGTGGAATGAACCGCCAGCTATTCCAGCATTTTTTTTTTTTACGCAGCCAGCTGCAACCCAGTACTGGGAAACACCCATACACCCATACACACATTCACATTCAATGTAGTTTATTCAATTCACCTGTACCACATGTCTTTGGACTGTTAGAGAAAACGGGAGCACCCGGAGGAAACCCACACCAACACGGGGAGAACATGCAAACTCCACACAGAAACGCCAACTGACCCAGCCGGGGCTCGAACCAGCGACCTTCTTACAATTTGAATTGCAAAAATGCTGGGTTCCACACAATCTTATGTTCACACGAATGATTTCAATTATTTTTCACAAATTTAAAGGGATTGAACGAGACACAATTAAGTGTCAATTAAGCTCAATTCAAATAATTAGTTTGAACAAACAGCAAATGTTAAACAGCAAAAAGCGCACACTTCGCATGCAAAAAAATGTTAATATATTTACCAATCTTTGACTGAGTCTTTTGTTCTCTTCCTCCTTCATATGCAAGGTCTGAAACACAATAATAATTGCATATAACAGTATATGTTAAAGAAATTAAATGATTAAAAACTAGTCATAATGAAATGCTACATATATATTAAAAAGAAAAGTCAAATTACCCTTTCCAAAATCAGTATGCGCTGCTTCTCTTCAGAAAGCATAGAGTTGTCACTGCTAAAATACACAAAGTGCAAATATTTGTAACTCCTCATCAACTATTACAGACTAGGATGCTTCAATATGGTGATAAGACCTATATTACCTGACAAAAGTCTTGTCGCCCATCCAAGTTTTAGTAACAACAATTAATAACTTGACTTCTAGTTGATCATTTGGTATCAGAAGTGGCTTATATGAAAGAAAAAGGCCTCTAGATTACACTTATTTTACCAAAATAAAATATGATCATGCCTTGATATTTAATTATTTAATTAGGACAGTAAGGTCTGACTTTGCTTAGACAAAAGTCTTGTCACTTAACAGAAATAATGTCCAGTATAGAATATAAAGTCATGCTGCAGTGAAGAAACAATGAATATTGTGTATGACTCCTGTGAGCTTGGAGGACTGCATCCATACATCTCTGCAATGACTCAAATCACTAGATAAAGTCTTCTGGAATGGCAAAGAAAGCGTTTTCGCAGGACTCCCTGAGTTCATCAAGATTCTTTGGTTGCATCTTCAATGCCTCCTCCATCTTACCCCAGACATGCTCAATAATGTTCATGTCTGGTGACTGGGCTGGCCAATCCGAGAGCACCTTGACTTTCTTGCTTTCAGGAGCTTTGATGTGGAGGCTGAAGTATGAGAAGGAGCGCTATCCTGCTGAAGAATTTGTCCTCTCCTGTGGTTTGTAATGTAATGGGCAGCACACATGTCTTGACACCTCAGGTTATTGATGTTGCCATCCACTCTGCAGATCTCTCAAACACCCCCATACTGAATGAAACCCCAAACCATGCTTTTTCCTTCAACAAACTTGACTGATTTCTGTAAGAATCTTGGGTCCATGCGGGTCCCAATAGGTCTAATGCAGTATTTGTGATGATTGGGATGCAGCTCAACAGATCATTCATCTGAAAAATCTACCTTCTGCCACTTTTCCAAATGTTATTATTTGTCCAGTATACAACTGGGATCAACAACAAGACTTTTGTCAGGTAGTGTAAAAGAGTATGTGTTTTCCATGAAAGGAAACATTCCTCACCTAAAACAATGACTGGACTCACGTCTCTCCTCTTCTATCTGATCTACACTGCTTTCCTGTCTCAAATGAATTCATTAAGCTGCTTTAAATATACAAGGTCGATCCTCCTTACCTAATAAATATAATCATCAAATATATTCTATTAACTGTATGTTCATGGCTCAATTCTGTTGTTCCAACATATACAGTTATGGAATTATTCATACCCCTGGTAAATTCTGACTCAAAATTTTGGTTCTAATGTAAATAAAAGCTGAGAAATATTTTTTTTTCTCCACAGTGACACAGGGACTCTTTTACATCGTCTTTTTGTTTTTCGGGAGAAGTTCGTGTCATTTGCGGTCAAAAAACTTGCTGGTTGAATAAAAGTAACTTTAAGTCAGAATTTGTCAGGGGTAGGAATAATTTCAGGCTTGACTTTGTAAAAAGGAAGTAATTAAAATTTATAAACTACATTTATATTTAGATGCATTTATATATTTAATTAATATTTAGTATAAATTAAATGCTTTAATATTATAATAGTTATAAGTTAGGTTAATATTATTTTTTTTTTCCAAATACACCATACAGAGGTCTACCTACCTAGTAGTATCCATGTATAAATCTAGATTTATGACTAGGTTAAAGCACATAAAATCACTACATTACATAAATAGGTATGAGTAATATTAATATTTTTTTCATATCATTCATAACAATAATGATAAAATGTTTGATTTAACATAACAAACATGCATCTATTTTTTGCATAATAACTTGTAGATTTTTGACTACACTCACTAACTCAGGTCAAAACCTGCTAACTCTATTATCATGTTAAGCATACACAGTTGAAATCAAAATTAATAGCCCTTCAGGAAATTTTCACAGTTTTCCCTATAAGATTTTTTTCTTCTGGAGAAAGTTATTACTTATTTCTTTTAGGTTGGCTGGAATAAAAGCTTTAGTTTTTATTCTAAAAAGAAATTCAATATTATTAGTTTCCTTAAGACACCTTTTTGTTTCGATAGTCTACATAAACCACTTATCCCATAACTTCCATAAAATTACTTAATTTGCTTAATTAACATAATTAACCTAGTTACACCTTTAAATATCACTTTAACCTGAATACTAGTGTCTTGCAAAGCAAGTAGAAAAATATTATGCACTGTCATCATGACAAAGACAAAAGAAATCATGGTATCAACAATCCATTAACTAACACTACTAGATAAATATACTACTAATTAGCCATTTATTAATAATTAGTAAGGTGGAAGTTGGTTTTGGGTATTGGGTAGCATTAAAGATACAGAACAAGATCAAAAACAGTGTTAAAGTCAGATATTCTGCTTGGAAAATGTGCGTTATGTGCCAGAACATCTGTCTTAGTTTTGGTTCTTTTACCCCACCCACTGCCACTTTTGCCCATTATATTTCAACACCCCGGGTTGCCTTGATGGACAGCGTATTTGATTCATTCAGTCAGAAAGGCTCTCAAAGCATGTGCCCGCGACCGAAATGAGACACAGATTCAGAGTTCCACATGAGGCGGTTATTGATTAGCAAATAATATAAATATTACAAACATAAACACTAGGTAAGCAGGTTACACTTTAACCCCGTGTCACAACAGCACACTACCTGACGAGATTTGCAGTGGTAAGCAATTTGGTGGCTTGCACCAGACAAAAAAATTATAGAAATTGAAATACTGCCATTTATAAGCACAGAATAGTGCACTTACTGCACTCCAACGAAATGGTAAAGTTTATAATCTAATTAGTCCATATAAACCTCTTTAACATTATTATTTGTACATGCTACATCAATGATATGTCTTGGTTTCATTTTATTTTTAAGATCTGAGGTCAACTGCTGCTGTTTTAAGTAGTATGGCAATAAATGTCTTGTAAAATGGCATTCATACTCACATTATTAGCATTTAACACTGAATAAAGCACATGAGCTGTACCTGAGGTGATCTCTGTTCACCTGAAAGAAATAGAAGTTGTTTCTAAAATAGAAATTCCAGGTGTTGGTTAGGACAAAAACTCCTTTTAGCATGGAAATCATTTCTTCTATCGTGTGCTTTTAGTTAGAAAACGGTTTAAAACAGCCTTTAGGCTCAATACTCAGGCACACTCGTGTCAATCTGGCAACCTGCGCTTGCCTGGACTCAGAGAGCTTAAGAAATGTTTGGTGTTATTCAGGCTTTATTATTTTAGCTGTGTGATGAATATTTGACCCGCAGATGCTTACTGCACTGTCATCATGCTGGCCTCCACCGCAGACTCCACCCTCTCCTCCTCTCTGAAAGCAGCCATGGACATCAGTCTCTCTGGATCAGGGATGGACGGTGAGAGAGTGTCCGCATGTGCAGGACCGCAGGCGCCGTGAGCCTCCGCCACCACAGGAATGATGGGATTGGGTGGAAAGAAGGACGAAGAGACGAGGACAGTGCTTCTTAGACGGTTGAGTTCCTCCTCCAGCTGTTTCTTTTCCTGGAGGATGGAGGCACGGTCCTCGGAGAGTGTTTCGATCAGGCCTGCAGGGAAACGGAGCAGTGCTCATAATATCGAGCGAAAAAAGAAAAAGACAGCTTGGAAAAATAACCTGCCTTGTATTTTTGTAGGAAACACAGTTTAGATCTGTTTAGGGTAAGAGGTGTGTGAGTTATTGCCGTCTATCACTGAGCGTGTCAAGAATATCGAAAACAAAACCAAGTTAACTCCGCTCCTTTAGTACCCCTCACACAGCTTGATCTACGCTGGCATTTCTCCCCTTGGATTTTAGGTTTTGGAAAGGGAAAAAAATTCCACCACCCCGTTCAAACTTTTAGGATATTGGGTATCAGATCTGCACAAGCCATATGCACAGCGCTTTGGCTGGTTACCCTCGCTCGAAAGCTTGACAAGCCTCCTGCACATAGCTACGGTTGCTAAGCCAAGATTGGTGTGTGACGGTTTTCGCGTGTGGCTTAGCGAAGGGTCAATTGTGGAGTAATATTTTTTTTTACCTTTTATCACACTCTTGTGAAGCATTCGTAACAACATTAGCTTTGATGCATTGTTAGTTTTTGTGCAGCATCAGCATTTTCCCCTTCGTTTATTACTCGTGGCTTTTTTTGCCCCATTGACTTCCATATTTGACATTTTTTGTTTCTGGATTTTATATATAGTTATTTAAAATAACAGACATAACAAAAAAGAAGTAAATTTGCCCACAGTGTTTGGTTTTATTTATTTTTTTTGTTTGTTTGTTTTACATTTTTTTAAAGCATTTTCCCAAAATATCTATCAAAATAATATTTGTCACCAAAAATCTTTCCATTTGCTGAAACACAGAGAAAGTATGTGGCCAAATTACGACTCAATAGCACCCCATAGTGGATGAAAATTCCCCAACATAGCATAAGGGTTAATAACATGAACTCATAATGAACAACAGCATTTATTAATCATAGTTTATTCATTCATTCATTCATTTTCTTTTCAGCTTAGTCCCTTTATTAATCCGTGGTCGCCACAGCGGAATGAACTGCTAACTTATCCAGCACGTTTTTACGCAGCGGATGCCCTTCCAGTCGCAACCCATCTCTGGGAAACACCCACACACTCATACACTACAGACAATTTAGCCTACCCAATTCACCTACTGCATGTCTTTGGACTATGGGGGAAACAGGAGCACCCGGAGAAAACCCACGCGAACGCAGGGAGAACATGCAAACTCCACCTGACTCAGCCGAGACTTGAACCAGCGACAGCTGTGAGGCGACAGCACTACCTACTGTACCACTGTGTCGCCCCTTAATCATAGTTTAACATTTACTAATACATTATTCAAATCCAAAGTCATGCTTGTTAACATTAGTTAACACTGAGTATGAAATATTAATGAACAACTATTTCCATTAACTAATGTAAACGAAGATGAATAAATACTATAATAAATACTATATAGATGAATAAATACTATAACACTGTTCATTGTTTGTTTATGTTAGTAAATATACATTTTCCAATAAGGTTGCATTAGTTAGTGTTACCAAACTATCTTTAAACTGACAATTTCAAGGTCAGTTTGCTGGAAATCCTCTGAAAGAATTTATGGAAGATGTTGTATACCTTTATCTTTCTCTTGCTGCTGTGTCACGCTGTTCAACTTCTCTGTGAGATCACCGATGATTTGTTCTTTCTTTAGCTTCTCTCGAGTCAGAACGGTGTTGAAGTTCGTCTAGAAGTGAACAAAATGATACATGGTAAAATGACAACTTTTAGGAATACATTTATAAAATATTATGTAAAAAATGTGTTCATTACATCTATATTATTTTATATAGTTCATATGAAGTTATGTGTATTTTTAGACATGACAATTTTGCAATTATTTATTTTCTGCTCATGATGAGGATGTTGGATTATGATGATTTAAAAAAAAAAGCTGAATCCTTTTATACTGGCTTTTCTTAGTCACAAGGTGTTTTGCCATATTTAAATGTAAAAACAATGTTCCCCTAAAAACACTTGTGTTTTATCCTTTATTATTCATTTTATTACTCAGGCTTCTTTTATTCTTAAACTTTGGTTTGCGGTTTAGGCTTATTTAGGCCCCAATTTTTGTTTTTTAATTTAATATATATATATATATATATATTTTTTTTTTTTTTTTTTTACAAAGTACTACTACTCTCAGGATGGAAATTTACAATCATTCTTTATTTATAATGAAAAAAAAAATATTACATAAAAAAAAAACATTGTCTGGATCTCCACTTGCACTGTAATATAGATAACATGCAATATAATAGATATAATATAAAACCACTTGGAAATTTAATTTAATACCCCTGATTCTGCACACAACATGGAAAAAAAAAACAGCGAGTAATATTAAAAAAAAAATTTAGAAACAAATCCTGAAAATTTGTTAACATATCATTTTGTCCAAACTGCATACTTTACTTAAATGAAACACTATGCCACAAGCTTATATATACACCTTATATGGTATATATCGTCATATATACCACAATATTTGGTTCCTCTGTACCTTAAAGAGCACCTAAGATGAAAATCAACTTCTGTAAGCTGTTTAGACAGAACTGTTTGTATGTATAGTCTGTCCACAGTGATATTGGGGTGATAGAAACATAAGTCTCTTTTTTTATTATTTACTGACATTAAAATAGGACCCAAATCCCAGTGAGGCCCACCACAACGTGACGTAGCAGTGGGGTTTTCCCCCACCCACCGAACTGATTGACAGGTGCCATGTCTCCATAATAACATGTATACACATGTCCACAAAACATTTTTGCAAAAAAACAGGGATTAAAACATACGTTACAACTTTCTGTGATAGTCTGCACCTCAATAATTAATTTTGTAAATTTAAAATGTTTTTAAAACAGTGCATGTGTAATAAAGAAAGTAAAATCGGCATGTAATTCTTAACCGCTATAAATCACCACAGCCGCATGGTGTCAGAAAATGCGCATATATGTGTGTTTGTGTACTGCAAATGCCATTTGTGTGTGACTCATCATTTCAGAAAGGCTAGAAAAACTCCACCACAAATACGTCAAATAAACTTACTTGGTATTTTTGACAAATTAGTTGTATTTAAGCTTCATCCGTTTCTGTCTCTATCACTGACTGCTGTTTATCTAATGTAACGCATAAGCGTGTGAACGGAGAGCGGGGAGAAGCAGCTCATTTGGATTTAAAGTCACAGGCTACAAAAACAGCTACATAGTTCTCAGATACCAAAATGGGCCGTTTCTACATTTCTACATTTAACTGGAACAGAAAAAAACAATCCTGTAATTACACTTTTCTTTAATACTAACCTGCTGCTCAGCAATTAGTGAGGTCTTCAGGTTCTGCATCTCCTCGTTCTTTGCCCGCTCCAGGAGTTCTAGTTTGGCTAAGAGCGATGCCCTTTCCTCAGTCCACTGGCCACTGTCCAATGATACTGCAGTTTCAGCCTGAACACCGGCCTCTGTCTGCTCTGCAGAAGATGACACTCTGAAACACAGAAACACATGTGAGAATAGACCCCACCAATAAAAGAGATGAACCTGCCTTCATCAACTAATAATCCAAATCATGCTTTCTTGAATTTTTTTTTAAAATAAATTAAAAACAGCAGAGAAATCTTTTTTTCTGTGCAACTTACGTACTGAAAAAATCATGCACAACAGCACTAGGAGGAATCTATTTAAATAAAGTAAATATAATAGATTTCTAGGGTTCTTATAATGTTCATGGTTTGCTTCTGGCAGGGTTTATAAACATACAGTCTTTATTATTAGCCAAAATCATCAAACACTGGGACTATTTCTAAAGCATTTCTTATTGGTAAAACAGAATAAATAAATATTCAGAAACCTCCAATTTAGCGGGATTGGCGTAAGACTTGAGCACAAATCTGTTTTCTGTTTTTAATTAATCCCCATTTTACGGGCGCATGTAACAGGGTTATCACGTTGCTTGCTAATTTCTACTTAAGAAATGTTTTAATGAAACGGTTTACAGTTTTTGTTGGTTCTTTTTGATGCGCTAATTATTCACACGAGTGAAAGAAATCAGAAACTGTAAATGAATGCATGTGTATTCTGCTTTTAATTAACTCCAGAGTTTGAGGTAGAAGCTTTCATTTGAGTGGATTATAGCAGTGCTGTTTCAGTGTCATTTCATTTGACCTTGGAAGAAGCTTGAGTTAAGTTTTTTAGAAGCAAATCAACTAGAAAGAAAATAATTAAAGAACCAAGAAAAAAAACTCAACTCAATAATCTTTTCAATAAAATGTGAATACCTGATTCCATATAAATGTGCAACCCTGCTTTTGCATAGCTCAATTTTAAACATTAATATTTCATTTTTCTTGAGCAGCAAATCAGCATATTAAAATGATTTCTGAAGGACCGTGTTCGTGTGGCACTGAAGTAATGATGCTGAAACTGCGACATAAGAAAAAAAAAACGTTTAACCAGTTAATCTGTCCTGCCGTTTTTTTGTGTGTAAATGTCTCAACACAGTGAAGTTCGAAATTTTCGAATGCATTTTTTTTTTTAATTCATATGCGAAAAAGTCATCAGGTAAACAAACCTAGCACACTGAGTCTGATGCGTAATAAGTAATCCATTACGAAAAAACACAAAACATTTCGTCAGTTTAAGCAGTGATACTTTGTTCTTCCCTCTTTTCCAAAGTAAAAAAATAAAGAGGAATATGCTACATATTTTGCTCATCCAATACTGCATAGAGAAGAAAGAAAGCTCAACTCATTATCAAAGAGCTCCACTATGATTATCCTGAAATGCAAAGTTTATTTCAGGAAATCAGTCAAATTTTGATACATTGCTTGTAATGCTTCACACATTCACATATGTAAACTAATCTTAAACAGAGACTGGCAGTACCTACAGACATTATAATTGATGGTGGCTGCACTGACGTGTCGAAGCAATGGACCGAAAGCAGACCATGCTTTCTATTTTAACGTCTATGGGCAGTACGTGAATTGTATGGACACACACATAGGGGGGGGGGGGGGTGTCGCACAACGGATGCACCACGCATTTTAGAATTGTAAACATAGGTTTATATCAGGGTACGCACACCGGCACCGCAAGTCAGCAGCTGTTCGTGGCGACCTGCGACAACCCAGGACACTGTTCATATTTCTGCCGCGCCACAGAGCGCCATCTGAATAGTTTCATATAAAATAACATGCAAATGTGCACGTCTGGTGTGCGATACATCCAACTGTCATGTGCGCGCCATGTCGCAGCACTGAGCGGTGCATGCGGTGCATACGGTGTGCGACCCCCTGTAGCTGGGTGCCTCAGACAGCCGCTGACCTGCGCCGCCGGTGACTTTTCGCTTGTATGGTGGCTTTGAATTGTCAAAACACCTCTCAAAGCACTTTTTCGAATGTGAAAAGTAGAAAAAAGAAGGAAAAGATAAGAAATAAAATAAATAAATAAATAAATAAACCTAGTTTAATTTTTTATGATGGCCGAAAGTTTCAGAAGCAGTGTGTCAATACGATTGACAAAACGTGAGGTCGAATTTATTTTTTAACGTGCAAAAATTACTAACAAAAATGTCGGATTCCGTGTGCAATAACCTTGAGCCTGCAAAGGTAAAGTTGAAATTCAAATAAATGTAATTCTGGGGCTTTTGAATACAATCCTCAGTCTGGTCTTGTTTTAAAGTAAATACTTTACAAATAATAAATTTGGTTCACCCTAAAATTAATTAAAATAAAAGCCTGAGGTCTAGAGACGATGTGTTCCAAATTTGAGACTGATATCATAAAAGATAGTTGGTTTTGCAAGCTACTATAACAACAAACATGCTAAGAGAACATACTTGTTCATCTGAAAGTTAGTTATTACAATCCGCTATTATATATGAAAATGTGCATTTCACGTTGGAATGTCTATCTTTGTTTTGGTCCCTATAACCTGCCCATTACCAGTGTACTCAATAAAATTTCAGCACACCAGGTTGCCTTGGTTGAAAACAGCGCATTTTATTTCGGTCCCGGAGGGCACCGAAATTCCAAAAAATCCATGAGGTGGTTTTAAATTAATAAAAAATATAAGTATTACAAGCGTAACCATTAGCTGAGCAGTTTACAATCATACGGCTCAATTGTCAAACAAGCTCTTTCCTGTTGTTGTTGGTGTTGTTGGTGTTGTTGTCGTCAATCTGGCAACTTGTGTTTGCTTGGAGTTGTCGGTGGAAGGGCCAAAAAAAAATTAAAATAAAAAATTTCCAAACTTTTGAATTTGGACTGCAATTCATAGTTCATCTACTAGGTGACATTAATTCATTCATTTATTAATCCCTTTATTAATCAGAGGTCGCCACATCGAAATGAACCGCTAACTTATCCAGCATGTTTTACACAGTGGCTGCCCTTCCAGCTGCAACCCATCACTGGGAAACACCCATATACTCTCATTCACACACATACACTACGAACAATTTAGCTTACCCAATTCACCTATACGCATGTCTTTGGACTTGTGGGGGAAACCAGAGCACCCAGAGGAAACCCACGCGAACACGGAGAGAACATGCAAACTCCACACAGAAATGCCAACTGACCAAGCCGAGGCTCGAACCAGCGACCTTCTTGCTGTAAGGCGATCATGCTACCCACTGCACCCCCGTGATGCCCCCACTAGGTGTCAATCCTACATACTGCCCTTTTAACAGGTTAACCTTCCCCAAGCTTTGGACTGCTAGAGTATATCACATCACTCTTGCAAATTAAAGCTAACATAAAAAAACTGAAGTCAAGACTTTGCTTTTACTTACGTGTCAGTGGATTGTCTGTCTTTGAGCTGATTTTCAAGTAGTTCAATTTGTCCTAACAGTCTTGTCTCAGTCTCCTCTTTTTGGAGTTGAATGTCTCTTAAGGCCTCTTGTAACGCAGCTTTCACTGCCTCCTCTTTCTCCTCCTGCACCCTCAGAAGGGCCTCCACCCGCTCCTGCTCCAGCCTTCCAGACAATAGTGAGTTCTCTGCCTGCAGGTCCCCAATAACTGTCCTTAGGTGTTCCTCTTTCTCTTGAAAAGCTCTCTGTTCTTCTGTCTTTTCCCTCTGTAAGCCATCGACCCGGTCCTTGTGGTCGCGTTCGATCTTCAGGACTCGCTCCTCACAGTCTTTCTCCGCATCCTGTGACTTCTGCTTAAGTGCTGAAAACTCGTGACGAAGCAGAGTGCTTTCTTCTTCATGCCGATCCACGAGTTCAGAGATGCAATGGTCCTTTTCCAACCTCATAAGCGCTCGAAGCTCGGCCAGACCCACCTCGTACTCTTCATTCTTCTGATGAAGCTGCAAGCTTAATGTGTCGATCTGCAACTGCAAGGTGTTTGTTTGGGTAGCAAACTCTGCTTTCAACACCTCCTCCTGAGTGCTTTTGGCTTCCTCGTATTGGAGTCTCATGTCCTCCATTTCAGCCTCTTTAAGAGCCATCTCGACTTCTAGTTTGCAGCGAGCGTCCGCAAGTTCTGTAATGCGAGCGTCCATATCTTTTGAGCGGCCATCACGCTCCTTGAGTTCGGCAGAATGGGAATCCATCAGATCTCTTAGCTTAACCAAGTTGTCTTGGACAAGTTTGTCAAGCGCACTTTCTTTTTCCAGTCTGAAAGTCTGCAGCTCTGCTTCGTGATGCTGGTTCAACCGTGTCTCCAGTTCCTGAAGATGCACCTTCTCCGCATTCACCATCTCCTGCCTGATTTTCTGCTGGCCATGCTCGATCTCAAAGTGAAGCTTCTCCAGTTGCCCAGCTAGCTCATCCTTGGACAACAACGCAGATTTGAGTTCTTCGCTTTGCTTTAAGATCTTCTCTTCAAGGTTTTGCACAGCTTGCCTGTGAAGATCTTGCAGTTCTTGTGCAGATCTTTCCCTCTCACTTTCCAGCTGGGATATTTCTTTTTCCTTGCGCTCCACAAGCCCATCTAACTCCACCATTGCTCTCTGGACATCTTTGACTATCTTCTGATTGCCCTCCAGCTCTTCTGTGAGTGTTCGTATCTGCTTTTCATGGTCCTCTTTTAAACTCTGGAGATGGGTTTGTTGTGTTTCTTTTAACTCCTCTTCGTGACAGTAACTGACACTACTGAGAGCATTTCGGACCTCAGTGGTCATTGTTTTTAGAGCAAACCCAAAGTCCCGTTGCTCTTTCAGAACAAGGCCTCGAAAATGATAAAGATCTTCTTTAACTTTTCTCAAATTGTTCTGGGACTCTTCGGCAGCAGAACGATACCTGTCTGCTGATAGCTTGATCGCAGCAATCTTTGAATTTTCCTTTTCGAGGGTGGTAGTGTCCTGGATGCGTTTGCTATCAATTGCATTAATGACGGAGGAGTAGAGAGACTCCACCATCATCTCTGGGCTTGTGGGGTCACTGATTGGATTAGGTGACAGCAAATTTTCCTCAATAACAAACTCATTAACTGCGGACATAAAGTCAGATTCGGGACTTTCTGCCAATGAATCCAAGTCCAACGAGCCTTGCTGTAATACAGGATCCATGTTGGGATGGCCAATAGTTTCAAAATCAAAGGTCTGGGCATCTATGCTGTCGGGTGACAGGTCCTCCAGTGGACCAGGAAGCGCCAAGGGTTGGCAGTCCGATGCTTTTAAACTGAGAGCGGACAAAGTTTTGGTGGAGGTAGAGGTGATTTCAATTGCGCTTTCAGATCTGGGTGTTAACGCAGTGGATCTTTGAGCACTCTGGCTACAGGAAATCTATGAGGCCAATGCAGCAAGTTAAAATCAAAAATACACATTTCCATAAAAGGTAATTTTAAAAATCATTTTTAATCAATATTAAAAAGACATATTTTGTAAAGCTGCAACATGACAGCTCTATTGATTGCTCTTTTCTTTTATATCACAATGAAAATGAATATGAAAGTACATATTTGCAAGAAAAGAACCTTGTAATAAGACTGTAATATAATTTTTTTTCTGTAACATTAAACATTAAAAAGCCACTTTACGACAACAACTGATTTTCTTTTTCATGCCATATTTAAAGTTTTGTAAGAGCCAATATTTCCAGACAATTTAAAAGACTGTGAACACAAAGTACCTTTTGTTCATTTAGTAGGTCTGTGATAGTTTGTGACATCTCGTCCACACTCTGCGCTGCCTGAACCAGCTGATGGAGAACCTCAACATGCTGGTTAAGAGGCTCAAAGTCACACAGTGTGGGGACCCTGAATAAAGAACAGCCATAAGATAAAGACTTTAAACATTGACATTTAGCCATGATCGAAAAAGTCAGTGGCTCCAAATAATTTAGCAGATTATGCCAAAATTGGTTGTTAAAGGTTCAAGTACAAACAAAGACAACTGTGACTCAATATGAAGGGTTTACCTGAGGTAAGGCTGAACCTCGGAAGGACAGCAGGACTTGAGATACTGCAGGTCACTCAGGGAGATATCTGGAAGCTCAAAGTCAAACCTTCGAGGCTTTCGCGTCTAAACAGAGAAACAAAGAAGACCTTTATTAATGCTGAAAGATCATGTAGGCATACAAAAAAACATGTTTGACTACTTACGCAAAACGAAGAGGGTGGCCATGAGTCTAGTCCTCGAAACAAGCGATTTCTGAGAAACGATTTCCCTGATACAAACAAAGCAACTGTTTTCAAAGCAATTTCCTTAAAACAGTGACAATTAAATTGGCCTCAGATTAGGGGTGTGCAATATTTATCAGTTTGTCAAAAACAAACAAAAACACTTGAGTGTCCAAAAGCATTTGCAGCACATTGAATTCTAATATGCTGTGTTCACACCGCACATGGAACGCACTATTCATGCGTAAATAGACATGTGAACATTTTGAGTTTACTTGCTTTATTCGTGCGTGAAATTCGATTCATTCGTGCATCAAATTCACTTCACAATAGTCGCAGATTAGCATAATGCGCAGGGCTTCTGTCTGCCCGGTGACTCTATCTTCGTTGCTAAATGGCTAACATGAAATATATAGAGAGAGTAGCTGTGTTTATGGTGCTTTAGGAAGGCTGAAAAAAAGCATAGATTCATTCAGCGCCATTTCTGAGTCCACTCGATCAGTGGTTCCTAACCTTTTTTGTGCCCAAGACCCCCTATTCCCCCGGAAAATATTTTAAGCAAATCTTTTCAAAGTGTGTAAAAAAGAAAAACAAATCCCAAATGTAAATTAGCCGCATTTCCATCACTGACTGTAGTATTGATAACCTAGTAAACAACAGTAAGCAGTTGATTAGTCATGCAAGTGTAATTTTTGCTACGTTGAGTTTATTCTGCAAATGATTGTCCATCTCCTTTTAACCACATTATTTAGCACTAAGGTTGCACTGATGCCAATACTGGGATCGGATATTGGTTCGATACAGAATATTTTTGCTGCATCGGGTATCGGCCAGCTGGTACCAATCCAAATCCGATCTTGTGCATGCGCTAAATTCTGTTAACTAAGCCATGAAGGTAGCCTATTATAAGGCACTAGAAAGTTGTCATGTAGGCCTGCTATATCCCAAATGTTCTGAAGCCGTTCTATAATTTAATGTGAAGTACAGATGAATATCCACATGCTTAAATTCATGTTCAGTTCAGCGCTTCCCTCCGCTGCGCCTGTCAATCATTCATCTCCATTCATTCACAATTTAAGCTGCATGCCGAGTTCATGACAACATGAAAAACTTTCTCTAAGACTTATTGTTCCTGTTAGTTTAAGTAATCAGTTAAGAAATGCATTTAGTTTTGCATTAAATTGGTTCATTTTGACCTGCAACATTGCTGTTTCTAAATCATGCTACGCTGTGTCTGTTAGATCAACAGAGCGCATTCACAACCCTGGAGTAGAGAGGGTTATTACCTGCTCTTCACACACAAAGTAGGCCTACCTGAAACTTTAAATTAGAAAAGGCTCAATAATACATTGGACAGATCCTCAACGCACTGATTTCTTCCCATCGTGCTGCTCAGTTTTGAAAGTGTCTGCAGATATCCGAGGGCTGCGCGCTGTGTCTTAGTGCTTCATTCACGCATCCAGCTGCACAGACGCGGCGTCAGCCGCTCCATAAGATTATTCTCATAACGAGTTTCTGTTCTCTCATCCATTCGACTGAGTTTATTCTTCTGATGTGAATACTTTAAGTGCTGCGAACAGTTTGTAAAGCCTGGCTCATTGTGGTCAAAGTAGTTGATTATAATAATAAAAGTGAAACTGACGGATGCATATGAATTGTGATTAAAAAAAAAATATTTAGCGTAATATAGGCTACACTGAAACTGTGAATATTTCACTGTCATTTTATCATTTTATACCAGTTTGTGTTTTAATGCTTAAGCATATAAGAGGACCTTGTTTTAAACTTTCTCCGTTTCACTCGCGGCGAGGGATTATTAAGTAAAACTGGCCTCAGACAGTTTATTTTAGAATGCGTTAAACCTGCAAGAAAATACCAGGCTTTGCTAAAAGGCTGATTATTTTACCAACAATTAGGGTCAATAGTAGTAGCCTATTACAGATTTCAAAGAAAAATATTAATATTAAAAGAGGAAACATAAGCTGGACCACAACTGATCTGTCATAACAAATACTCAAATAATGTAGCCAAGTTTACAGCAAGCATCATGTTTTTAGTTAGATTGTGCCGTCTGTCATTTAGAGCAGGTCTATAGGTCTGTTATTTTTACCAAAGAAGCTTAAGGGGAGAAAAAAATAAAATAAAATAAAAATATCGATCAATACTCTGAATTTTAGTATCTAGATCAGATCGGTTCCAAAAAAATGGTATCGGTGCATCCCTATATAGCAAAATTCAAAACTACATCAAGCGAGATAAAAAAGAACTTAGCGAGTGAATTAAGTTTTTTCTAAAGATTATTTGTTTCCATTACTTTTTTCTTATGTAATACTTCAAAATAGGCATTAACACAGGGTGATGAAAACCCAGCTATAGTTATTCTAAACCTATATCCGATTCTATTATGCACACCCCTAACTCAGTTGTCTGTCTATGTTCCAAAACTTTAAAAAGCCAACCAAGAACTTACTGAATAGCTTTCCAAAGGTTTCCCTTTTTACTTTTTCTGCCTCATAGAGGTTTTTTCCATCTTTGACAAGAGCATTGGCCCACTGAAAGAAACAATAAATAAATAAAGAGCAAGTTACTTTTCTGAGATCGGATCAAAAAGCAACAACAGGACATGCTATTGTTATTGTAGCTCAAATTGAATCGGCTTTAAAAACCCCAGTGTGCATTACATCCATTCCTTATAAATGACACAAACTAAAAGCAGCAGATTCTTACTTGTCTGTAGTGTCCTATGAACATTTTGCGCCGGACCACCTCCACTACAGCAAGACAGTACATCTGTGGCACAGTACTAAGCGCCTCCACAACCCGAACGCGCTCAAGCAGCTCTGTCAGCAGCCGCAGGAGAGCCTGCAGCTTCTCTCCATCCTGATCAGCGTGAAGCATCACGTAGCAGCACCATCTGATGGAGAAGACACCATCATTCAGTTAGTAAATGCCATATATCATTGAAATAATAATTATAAGCCCTCTTGTATATTTTTCCCCAATTTCTTTTCAACGGAAAGAAGATTTTTTTTCAACATTTCTAAACATAATAGTTTTAATAACTCCTCTCTAATAACTGATTTCTTTAATGTCATGATGACAGTACATAATATTTTACTAGGTATTTTTCAAGATACTAGTATTCAGCTTAAAGTGACATTTAAAGGCTTAACTAGGTTAACTAGGTGATTTAGGGTAATTAGGCAAGTCTTTGTATAACATTTATTTGTTATTTATCGCTTAAGAGGGCTAATAATATTGACCTTAAAATGGTTTTAAAAATTAAAAACTGCTTTTATTCTAGCCAAAATAAGACTTTCTCCAGAAGAAAAATGTTACCGGAAATACTGTGAAAAATTCCTTGCTCTGTTAAACATAATTTGGGAAATATTTGAAAAAGAAAACAAAAATTCACAGGAGGGCTAATACTTTTGACTTCACCTTAGGGCTGCACAATATTGGAAAAATCTGACATTATGACATTTTGTTTTTGCGATATACTTTGTTATACTTGGAAATAATTTTTGCTCACAATTTATTTTAAGGTTCAGTTTGCTCCTTATTTGCTCGTTAATTGTTATTAAGATAGTTTAGGTATTGGCTAGGATTAGGGATGTAGAATAAGATCAAACATGTGCTTTATAAGTACTAATAAGCAGCCACTATCTTAATAACATGCAAGCTAATGAGCAACTAGTTAATAATGAGAATTGGCCCCTAAAGTGTAACCGAATGTATTAATTGTCATTGACTGGGATGATTCTGTAATGGAGTGAATCATGCAAAACGTAATAAACAAACTACAGGCATAGACAAATGCAACAAAGCAAAGATTAAAGTGAAATAAACAGTGCATGCATTATGGTTTTGTATATGTAAATGTGAAAATTACACTGCAAAGTCAACTCAACATTGCATACTGTATATTTGCGATGTGACTATTGCAGATGCACATATTGCAATATCGATGCTGAAACGATGTATTGTGCAGTCCTACTTCATCTGTATGCATTGTAAAATAAGGATGAGTTCACTTCCAGAATTAAAATGTACTAATTGTTATTCCCACCCTTTTCATCCAAAATTTTAAATCTTTCTTTTTGAGTTGAAAAGAGCTTAGGGGAAATATTTTATGATTCCATTGCATACAATAAACATTTGTGGTCCTCATTGGTACTTTGAGCCTCCAAGCTTTAGTCTCAATGCTGTTTCAAATGGCTTAACATGATCCATACCAAGAAGTAACAAGCTGAGCAAGGTGTTAACTAATGAAACAATCTGTCATTTTCTTAAAACAATAAAAATCCCAGAGCTAGTACTAGATGAGATTTTTTTGTTTAAAACCATATATAAATATTTATTTGTTTTAAGTAAAAGACCAATCATTTTGGTAGTTAAGAGCCTTAAGCCTGATTTATACTTTCGCCTGGTGCGAGTACCTCATCATTCAAGTTTTTTTTAATCAAACTTTGATGCATATCTCGGACAGTTCTACCTATTAAAGTATTAATGACAACAGAACACGGGTTGCTCTAATAATATATATTTTTTATTATAGAAAGAATAAACCATTATCACCAATAAAGTCCAGAAAAACAGGGTATCAGTACGTTGTAAACCGATAGGTTCAAATATTCCTTTTCAGGTATCAAATAAATAATTTGTTCCTAAATTATAGTTTTGTAACTATTAAATTATTTTAAATTCAAAATGAATGGTAAAAAACATATTTCTGTACTGAAGTAATCTGTTTTGGTTTTAACAAACTTATCCCTTTTTTTTACAAAAGCTTTCCTCCTTTCCCATGGCTGTTGCAATTTCTAGCCAAGAATTATTGTCCATCTGGTTATCCCTATGATCACGCATGGGCGGATTATAAAGATGTCTGTACAGGCGTACCTGTATCAGACAAAATCTCTTAAAAATGATTCATTATTCAACCAGGGTATATGCAGAAATTCTAAAGGTATTTTCAATACTTAAGACTTTTTAAAGACCTTCTCAGAATATTTTAAGACCTCATCGCCACTTCAAGTTCTAATCAGTATCAAACCTTTAACTTAATAAACAGTTGTTAATAAACAGTTGTAGTTAAAGAAATCAATGGAGCACAACCATGCATCAGAACTCAGATAAGCTCGGAAGAAACAAAGCTTGAAAGAATAAATTATGAGGTTGTTTACAGCGACAGGCTTCAGCCACTGTTTATACTCGTCTTTCTCCAACCAGGAGTACGCAAACTTACATTTTCCCATTTTACCATCTGTTTCGCTCTATGGTTTCGCAACATGTGGAGAGCGTCACACCACCTTCCCGTGTTTGTCGCAAATTATGTAACATCATTGGCAGGATGAGATTTCCCAGACGCGCCCAGGCCCGAAACAATCGTGTGGATCGAACACACCGTTGTTAATATTAGGAGGAAAATATGAATATATTTATGCTTTTTAGGAGTCAAACACTTTGGACAATGCTTGAACAAAATTTAAGACCTCGTAAAAACGCAATTAAGACTTTTTAATACTTTTTAAGGGCCTTAATTGATTTTTCAACTTTTAATACTTTTTAAGAATCTGCGGACACCATGTCAACTCAAAATGAAACACGGCGCCACATGAACTGTTCACTCGAATCTCAAAAAATGTTGTGCGCTCCGCAAGCCGAAATCAAAGCGAACCTCGACAAACACCGCAAAGACCTCACATTTGCCGAGCGCACTCAATCGAACTAGCAGACTTGTTGAGTTTAAACGAGGCTTCATTCTGTATCAGGGCTCTTTAAAACTGCAATCTGGAGGTTCAAACCAGTGACCACCTTAAAAGTCCACTATATTGAGAAAAATCCTGTGTATCCTGCTAAAACCTTACATTCATTTCCACTGAAGAAAGAAAGATACTAAATTCTTGAATTACAGGGAGTTGAGTAAATTATAAGTGAGAGAATCCTTTAAAAATACCCAAACTACTTGGCAAGCAGCAAACAAAAAAAAAAAAACATTGCTCTTACTTGAGTCGAACTTGAAGGTTGTTGGCGAGCTCTTGTTTGGCAGTGGTACACTTCTGCTTGATGTCTAGTAGCTTCCTGTGATTGGTCAGCATAATCATCAGCTGGTTGGCGTGACTCAGACACAGGTCAGGAAGCACCGAGGTGTCCTTCAGGTTTTCAGCCCTCTTCTGATTGGCAAGAAATCCCTAGTGGATGTCAGAGCAGAACACATGAAGAAGACTAGCTTCCTGAAGAAATTCAAGGTAGCACTATTTTTAGGTTCACAGCATTGAGTTTAAGTAAATGAGGCTGCACAGCTCATCAGCACAGCAAGGTGGCTGATTCAAGTCCCGGCTGGGCCAGTTGGGATTTCTGTGTGGAGTTTGCATGTTCTCCTCCTCCAGATCCACTGGTTTTCCCCACAGTCCAAAGACATGTGCTATAGGTGACTAGAGTACACAAAATTGGCCACAGAGCAGGAGTGCCTGTCCATGAGAGAGTGTATGGGTGTTTTCTAGTGCTGGGTTGCAGCTAAAAGGGCATCTGCTGTATAAACATATGTCAGAAAAATTGGCGGTTCATTCCACTAAACCAAAGGGTAGTGATGGTGAGTGAGTGAGTGAGTGAGTGAGTGAGTGAGTGAGTGAGTGAGTGAGTGAGTGAGTGAGTGAGTTAAAGGGAAATTTCCATTGTTGGTGAACTATACCATTAAGAGCTGGACAGTGTCTGTCAGTTTTACTTTCCTTATTGAAAATAAGGGTGGAAAAATCCGTTGCCTATAGCTTGACACAAACAGAAACTTGACAGACCCTCTGCACTATAAATGTGCGCTCTGATCCACTCATCTAATGAATGAAGGCATTATTGTGACAAAAAAATAGGCTAAAATGTAATCAAAATGCTAAAAATAGCCAACACTACTTTTTATTATAAATTGCAACATAACACTGTTGCAGATCAGAGAATGAGCATACAGTCACATTACTGGCACAGTCAAGCTGTTAACCCACTTTGGTTGAGGAAATGGACAGTGGTGCCTATATTAACTATATTTATGGTCCCCACTCTATGCCAAATGTTAAATTTCTTAATTTTCACTGACTAAAAAGCTGAATTTTTATATTTCTTATATTTTGCCAAAGAGAGGCGTGACCATTGTAAATAAAAAAAATAAATAAAATTTAAAAAAAAAAACGATCAAGACTTCAGGTCTCATTTACTTCCAATCATTTTCAGCAAATCAAAAGAACTATTGCTGCTTGATGTTCAAAAGCACAACATTTTAATATATTTGTTTGCTGACTGACTGACTAATTGACTGGCTGACTGACTGATTGATTGGTTGATTGATTGATTGATTTAAATAAAATAGCACAGAAAAAAAGACCAACATATCAACAGGCAAAAGATGTGAAACAATGTGAAAATACTAGCTACACAAATAGTGACATTACTTTTTGTTCAAACTACTTATTTAAAATAAGCTGAAACAACTTAATTGTTTTATGTTCAATCCACTTAAATTTGTTAAAACTAATTAAAGTTAACTTAATTCCTTTATGTTGTCCCAACACTAATTATTTGTAAGGAGCCCAGCATTTTTACAGTGTAAATAGAAAGTAAATTTTTAATAACAAATAAAACTCCATGATATTCCGTAACTTGGACAAGAAAATACAAAATTCTGTGACTTTCAGTGTCTGGAAAAGAACTTTTAAAATGCCATGATATTCCAGAACTTCCATGACCAGTGGGGTCCCTGTATATTAGGCCTGGCAGCAAACGCACAATCCAAAAAATACATTTATTCAATCATGCGCAAGTATGCCATATCCCTTTAACTACCCAACCAAGAAAAAAATGTTTGGATTGCATTTCTTAACTCCTATTGTCACTAGTTAATACACTCAATGCATTTTTTTTTAACACATCCCATAATTTCTAAAATGGTATGGTAAAAGTACCGGAAAATAATACACATACTACGGAAAATCAGAAAATACGAAGTGTGAGACCAATAAATTTAAAAAATATTCAAAATAATAAAGTAAAACATACTAAATCACCTTTTATTTTCTTTACTAAGTATGCCATAAAATAGTTCCGATTCTCATTTAACATGTTTTGTTGTTGTTTTTTTTACAATAAAACCTAAATCAAGTGTAGTAGTTCAACAGGATGTTTGTTTGATTTTTCTCTTGTAAACCAACAATGCTCTGTGTGTAACCATTATTTAAAACTATCATTCTTTAAATGACTTTAACATTTAATATTTATACATCATTTAAAACAGTTAAAACATGGTAAACTGTTTGGTAGAGTGGGCAGTCAAAGGGTTAATGTTACTGTAATTAAACAGAAATGGTGGAAATATATTAAGAATGAGAGCTTACCTGAGCAAGTTCCTTCTGTTCATTGACCAGCTTTTTACAGCTTGCAATCATTTGGTCAAGCGCATACAATCTGTCCTCAAGACCTTTGATGGCCTTCATGTTCTGATTATCCAATTTGGTAATGGTTTCACGGCATTCAGTCAGAAAGGGCTGGATAATTCGTGGATCAAGCTGGACATATAAAGAATGAAAAATGTGAGCATAAGTTCAGTAGTGCCTGAAGTAGATCATATTTATTTAATGGTTATGAGAAGATACTGATGATATTGAGATGGATGCATTAAGCAGACCAAGTGATCATTTATTTCAAAATTCACTGATCAAAAGGGCATTTTTTTTAAATTCTTTTCAACGTTACAATTTTTTCTGACACATTAAATCAATTTAATGTGTCCTTGCTAAATAAAAGTATTAGGGTGCTTTCACACCTGTGGTTCGGTTCATTTGGTCCAGACCAAATGATACATTGTAGCATTTCTCTGCCGTTTTGGGTTCTTTTCACACCACACTGATTGCTTTGGTCTGAACCAGTTGAGTAAAATCAAAATGCAGTCATGTGACAAAATCAACACCATTCATTGGCCAGATGTTATTGAACGCATTTCCTAAACTGCTTTTCGATTGGTCAGAATTAACATGCAGGAAAAAAACAATGGAACTCCCGCAAGTTAACAAACCGGCAGAAACAAAATGTCGCTGTACTGGCTGATTGTATCCTTGGTTATAGTATACTATATAGTTCGTATAGATCACTTTAGACAAGCTATCCATTTCGAGAATGAAGCACAGCTGCGGCTGGAAAACAATGTTTTAATGCATTGCTATCAACGAAGGCGTTAAGAGGAGGTGTGAATTAATTTAGCTAAACTGCGACTTGGTCATCTTCCGAAAATACTACCAACAATCCATCAAGTAATGTTTTTCCCTCTCTCTCGCTCTCTCTCTCTCTCTGTTTAAAACTGTTGGTAAAGCGCTGTCAACAAGTATTTTTCCTCCAAACATCGGACTACGGCAGCTGGATTAGTAAAAAAGGCGCAGTACTTTTTGCGGTTGGGTCTGTTTTAGTTTGGATCATATTCTCACCACAAACAAACCGCTCCAGGGTTCATTTAAAAGTGTACCAAGACCACCTCTTCAAGTAGGTCTCGGTACGCTTTTTTGGTGCGCTTTTGGTGCGCACTCAAGTGCGATTGCCACATTCACACCTGCCCAAACGAGCCGTACTAAGAGGGAAAACGAACTCTACTGCACTGTAAAAAATGAATCTTGAGGCTTGTAATTTTCATTAAAAAAATTGATGTGGTCATTAAAAATAATGTGAATATTTTCTTTAAAAAATTGATATTCTGGATTTATTATAAAATATTAAGAAGATTTCGCTAATATAACTAAGATTTTAATTTTACTTATTTTTTTAAGCAAACTAGTGCAATTATTAAGCTTAATTTGAGAAACCAATTAAGCTAATATTATTGAGGAAAGATGGCTTCACGTTTATTTTAAGAAAATTCACTCAATTATGTGGATTTGATTGAGATGTTTGCATTTGAATCTCAACAACGGCAGTGATCAGACGACATTTTGAAGGAGCAGATCAACAGCGAGCATGTTAAGAGGTAAGCATTAACAGTTTATCATTTTATTGTCTTAAATAGCCTAAGCTCTTTCAGGAAAGACACATGTTTTTGCCATATGATGTATATAGGGATACACGGGTATTTTTAACCACCTATTCCTATTTGAAATTGATTTGCTTCAATGTTCATTCTGAATTATATAATGAAGTTGAACAAATTATTTGCATCGTAATATTTAACAGCAACGATCAGGCAACAGTTAAGCAGACGAACAACAGTGAGCTTGTTAAGTGGTAAATCTAAGCTAAGCTAAGTTAGCTAGCTATTCAATGAGGTTTATGTACAGCTAGTGCTTTTCCATTTCATAAGGTTCCTTTTACAGCATTGCTGATGTAATGTAATGAACTGTGTTTATATATAATACTGTACATAAATACTAATATTTGTTTGCTTCATTTTTCAGTTTAATGAAGAAAACGTTTGCGGAGTTTTCCCACTAAAGAGGAGCAGTTTATTGAGGCAGATTTTGATAAAGAGAATGGGTGCCATACATCAGGTATTTTAATAATGTTATTTGTGTATTATTATTATTATTATTATTATTATTACTAATTTCTTCACTTTTTTGCATCAGACCTCACATTAAATCAGGGATGAATCAAGAGATGTCGTCCTCAGTTGCTGGTCTATCTGTATGAATAAGAGGAAGAGCTCATCCAGGAGTGCAATGTAAGTGTCTCAAACTGTTTCAGATATTTATGATCTTCCGAAAATTGCATTTTATATTTTTGCATGCTTACAAAAAAATATATAGCTCAAGCATTACACTGTTGAATGAACTATTCCTTGTATAAACATGGTTTGTTTTTATAAATGTCTGTACACTAGTATACATTTAAACACCCTGTCCATTATAAGTCAAAATACTTGTGTATTTGTGTCAGTCAGCAACATCTACTCAAACATTATGAAGAATTACTGTTCACAGATATAAAAAGAAATGGTTTATTTCATTAATATATTTCCTTAATGTGTTTTAGTAAACCTTAAACATTTGAAATGTACAACTGCATAATTTCAATATAATAAACGTAAATGTTTATTTTACAGTGTAGGAATGCACAGAGAATTGCTGTCTGTCAGAGGGATGACCAACCATGAGGACTTCTGCATTGTCTTGGAGGATAAGTGAGTCATGGCTAGCCTGGAAAATCTAGAATCGCTGAACTGGATTTATACAAATATTCCACAAATTAAAATCACTTACAAAGAAACGAATATTAAGTTTGCAATACACAAATTCTGTCAAATTTTGTCTAAAATGTGACTATTCTTATAAGCTAGTTGACAGAAATTTTTTTTCCATGACATGGATAAAGGAATTTTTATCAGAGATTAACATTGCTGTAAATTTTACATAGATTTGTTTAACATATTGTCCCATTTTGTTATCAGTGTAACATGTAATAAAATGATATTTGGCCAAAATGTATTGTGTGTGTATTTCATTATACATTAAATATTTTACATTTTATGAATGAGTAATTTTCAGTAATAATATTGAGTAAATGGTGATTTATTTGCATATATTATAAATGCACATTTCACTGATAATATTAAAATCATCATCTATCATCTAAAAAAACTAGTAATTTTCACATGATTCTTTCAAGTGGTTTTTGTTTAAAAAAATAAATATGAGTAAATGGTGGTGGATTAGCTTAAATTATAAGAGCACATTCCGCTAATAATATTAAAATCTTCATTTATCACTTAAAACATTTAGTAATTGTCACATGATTCATTCAAGTGGTTTTTGCTAAAAAAAATCAAGTCTTGAAATTTACTTAAAAATAATACGTGCAATAGTGTTACCACAATTTTTTTTTGTAAATAGCACATAAGATTTTTTACAGTGTGCGATTCAACCGAACTAAATAATGCAGGTGTGAAAGCACCCTTATTTTCTTTTCTTTTTTTATTCTATTGAAGCACATAGTATTTTAAGCATATTTCATTTGTTGTAAGGATGTGGTGTAGTTGAAGGTCTCAGCAACAACAGAGTCTTTTTTTTTTTTTTTTTTACTTGTAGTGAAATTTATGCTTATATTTGAATAACCCAGTTAATAAATACATTTATCTTATTTACTTTAAAAGTACATAGATTAAAAGCCAAACAGAAGAATATTATTGTGAATAAATGAAGAAGTGATGACAGAATATTAATTTTCGTGTGAACTATCCCTTTAATTCCACTGCCAGACTTTGTGTTTTTGCATTACTCCACATTTCTTTGTTGTGTAAGAAATATAAATAATTTCTACTCACTAATAGAAGCACAGATTAGTTATGAGCAAAAACATAAATAATACGTTCACCAAAATTGTGAAACCCTTTCTAAGTTGTTTGTATGGGCAAATTTTCTACAGTAATGTAAAAATAGTCAAAAACGTCTCTGTCAACAATCTTAAACTATTTTATTTGATTTGCTTAAGTCACTGAAATGCCAATTTCCCATCTTTAAAGGACAAACGTCACATCCATAAAGCTTTTTTCCTCATTGATGTAAAAATGATAAATAAAATCAAATAAACAATTTTTGGTTATAGAGAGTCACCTCTTATCCTTTTGATTAATATTGTTAATTCAATTTGTGCAGTTTAAGTAAAAGAATTTCTACAAAGTATGTTTCATACTGTAAACTTGCATACTTTTTTGGTCACAGTCATAATGCATGTTTATTTTCCTCATTAAAGGAATAAAAAAACATTAAGAGATCGATATTTTTTTGATCCCACAACTGTGTATAATTCTTTTGGAAAATATAACCACATATTTCAATGTACTACTAACATATACATTCACTGTGAGTTTTTACTTTAAGCATCACAACCACAATGCTGGAACTGCTCTTATGTTTTATAGCATTGCAAAATCTCTATCATGACACATTTCTGCCATCGCATAGTATATGTAAGAGATGATGTACATCTAGCCTGTTGTTCTAAAAGAAAAAAGCCAGCCAGTCATGTTGTATACAGGGGGTCAAATTTAAGACAGTTTAAGACCATTATGAATTAAATTTTAGACTTATATTGGGGTAAATACTGAGGATTTTTTTCTAATGTCCAGTAGATAACATTTTTTATTGTGTCCCATTAAAAAACAATCTAATTTAGTTATTTATTAGCAACATATTTCAAATACTGTGCCAAAAGAAATGTATAAATGTGTCTGTCCAGGTCAGTGTCCTCCCCTTATAGTATCATTATATATATGGAGAACTTTTAAACAAATGCTTTTGATAGGATGTAAGAAATAATTACCATATTGGTAAATAGAGTTACTAAATGTAACTTTTGTTACAAGTTTTACTGAGATGGATTGTTGGCGATTGGATGGGTGCTGGCCCGATTGTGTAGCTTTACATTGACATAGGAAAAATAAGTCCTACAACACACATATTTCAGTGAATTTAAGACTTTAAGGCCTAAAATTTAGTTTTTTAAATTGAACATTATAATACTTTTAAAACCTTTTGGACACAAATACTACCGGCTAGATGTACATTATCCTGCTTATTACATGGCTAGATCAACTGATAATCAAGATTGTTGCTGATTATTATTACTTCATGGTAAATGAGTGTTCTATTACTCACCCTGTTGATCGAGTCAAAACACTTCCTTACAACTGACTCTACATCATTAGGTCTGTCCTGAACGTTGATCCAATCCAAAAGAGTGACATTAAAACAGGGCATGGCCATCCTCTCAGGAGACTCCTCCTCTTCCTGTAACGCTTCTTTCAGACTAGAGCTGCTCTTCAGTCTGTCCTGAGGAGAGGAAGACGCCTGGGAGGAAGCAGAGACTGGTGAAGGAGACTTTTGATTCTTCTGGCTGTCAGGAGGACAGAGGACAGCAGAGCGGGCGGACGCTTGTGCTATTTCTTCATCTTCAATGTCATCGTCTTCATCTGTGATTCTCGGGTGAGGGGAGCTGGATTTCTCCATGCTTTCTCTGTAGCTGTGCCGAGTCAAACACTCCAGTAGTGGAATCTTCGCCATGACTGAAACAGCAATGCCAAGCCTGACCAAAATAATTAGTGATACTATTGATTAATACAGATGCACTACTGAATACACTAGTGTTCATAAGTCTGTTATTTGATTTTTTTTTAAATCAAAGATACATTAAATCATTCAAAAGAGACAGCAAATACATTTAAAATGCTAGAGGCCACGGTCCTTAGCCTCCTTGTAGAGCAACCGACTCCCATATAAAGAATCACCGGTTCGATCCCAGTTCAGAGCAGGTTGCGTGCACTATTTAAGGTCAGAGGAGTTAGGTTTACCTGCATAGCACTTCGCTAGCTAGCCTCCATTACATGTAGAGGGTATATGCAGGAATCCTAAAGATAATTTCAATACCGTTTTTAAGATTTTTGAAGACCTTAGAATAATTTAAGACCTCATCGCCACTTCAAGTTCTAATTAAATCAGTATCAAACATTTAACTTACATTTTCCCATTCTACTATCTGTTTCGCTCTATGGTTTGGCTCCATGTGGAGAGTGTTACATCACCTTTCCGTGTTGTCGCAAATTACGTGATATCACCCGGACGGAGGAGCTTGGCCGGACACGCCCCAGCCCAAACCAATAATGTGGATCGAGCACGCCATTGTTAATATTAGGAGGAAAATAAATATATTTATGCTTTTTTTTGGAGTCAAACACTTTGGACAAAGCTTAAACAAAATGTAAGACCACGTAAAAACGCAACTTAATTCTCTCATAATTGATTTATCAACTTAAGATCTCGCGAACACCCTGATGTATATATAATTATTATTTTTTTTACATTACAACTGTAGGCGACGCAGTAGGTAGTGCTGTCGTCTCACAGCAAGAAGGTCGCTGGTTGTTTCCCAGAGATGGGTTGCGGCTGGAAGGGCATCCGCTGCGTGAAACATATTCTGGATAATGAATTAATTAATTACAACTGTATTTTTTATCTAATTAGCCTTGATGATCAGAAGACATTTTTCACGAACTTAAATCATACTGACCTCAATATCTGAAATGAAAGTAGTAGTAACAATAATAATAATGTAACGTTTTTTTATAGTGCCTTTCCAGTGCTCAAGTATGTGTTATGGTAAAATGACAGTATAATAAAGAACACAAAGATATATATCAGTATAACAAAAAATGGCAAATATTATATGTGAAAAAAATTTATAAAACTAAATAATAGAAGAGGCGAATGAATAAAGAGGCGTATCTGCATCAACAACTATTAGAAAACCAATCTAATTCTATTTTAAATGAACATTTATATTTTTTATTATGTCTTGAACATTGCATTGAGGAAGGCCAAAATGTCTGTGTTTTGTATCACCTGAAGAATGTAAAATAAAAAGAGAGAAGAGAAAGAAAAGAAAAAATAAATGAAGAGGAATAAAAGAGAAAGAAAAAAGAGAAAAGAACAAGATAGAAGAGAAAGAAGAGGAATAAAAGAAGAGAGAAAGAAGAGAAAGAAAAGACAAGAAAGAACAAGAGAAAAGAAAAAGAAAAAATGAAAAGAGGAAGAAAAGGAAGAAAAGAGAAAAAAGAAGAAGAGAAAGAAAAAAGAAGAAAAAAAGAGAAAGTGAAAGAAAAGAAAAAAAGAAATGAAAGGAGGAAGAACAAAAGAGAAAGAAGAGAAAGAAAAGAGAAGAGAAAAGAAATGAAGAGGAATAAAAGAAAAGAGAGAAAGAAGAGACAAGAAAAGAAAGAAAAGAACAAGAGAGGAGAAAGAAAAGAAATGAAATGAAGAATAAAAGAAAAAGAAGAGAAGAGAGAAGAAAAATAAAAGAGAAAGAAAAGGAGAGAGAAAATTAAAATAAAGAGAAAAAAGAAGAGAGAAAGAAGGGGAAAAAAGAGAGGAGAGAAAGAAGAAGAGAAAGAAAAAAGAGAAAGAAAAGGAAAGAGAATGAAAAGATGAGTAAGAAAAAGAGAATAGAAAGAAAAAAAATGGAGAAAGAAAAAGATAAGCAGAGAGAATGAATAGAAAAATAAAACAAAAGAGAAGAGAAAGAAAATAAGAAAAAAAGAAAAAAGAAGAAAAAAAGAGAAAGAAAAGTAAAGAAAAGAAAATGAGAAGAAGAGAAAGAAGAAAAAAGAAAAAGAAAAAAGAACAGAAGAGAAAGAAAAGAAAAAAAGAGAAGAGAAGAGAAGAGAAAGAGAAGAGAAGAGAAGAGAAGAGAAGAGAAGAGAAGAGAAGAGAAGAGAAGAGAAGAGAAGAGAAGAGAAGATGTATCTGGAGTCGTTCAATCACATACTTGGTGAGTTTTATTTTGATGTCTTCAAAATCCTGTTGGTAATTTGTGTAAGCGGTGTCGAATTTCAGGAGGAGTTTCTGATAGGACAGGGTGCAGTCGTCCAGGTTAGCCATGATGGCTGCCCATCCCTGGTGCTGAAGGTGTTCATCATGGACCAGACGCTCACAGAACGAGCAAAGCTTCTTGGCAACCTCAAACATTTCCTTAAAAAAAATGCAAAACGTCAGATCTCATTTGCATACAAAATCCACTTCTATTCAGCCTTCCGCCATTTACAAAAAGGATACGTTGCTTTGACTGTATTTGCATTGTGGATGAACAGGGATGTGTAAAACTGGGTTATTGTAAGTTGTTCATTAGGTAGGTACAGTAAAAAAGCTGGACTGTACCAAAGCCAGCTGAGTGCGGGAGGCGACGGTGTGAAAGACGGCAGGCATCATGAGGGACTCCTCCACCTTCAGCTCCATCTCATTCTCAATGGTGAAGGTTGTTTTGGGGATGGTTGGAGCTCGGTCACACAAAATCATCTCTTTGTTGAATAAGAAGATTGGATTGGTGTCCTGAAAATAAAAAGAGAGAAAAATGAGACATCAAGTTACTTTAAGATGAATTAACTTAGGTTCATTTTAAATGGTGAAAACTGTAAAAATAGTTTTAAGGTTTAATAAAACAACTTTTTGAATGTTTCAGAAAATAAATACATTCAAGATTGAAATTAATCATACCCCTGGCCGATTCTGCCTTTTACTCAACCTGCAAGATTCTTTTTGACCCAGAAATGACACAAGTTTCCCCCAAAAGATAATAAGATGATGTACAGGGGGCATCATTGTGGGAAAAATATTTCCCAGCTTTTATTTACATTTACTGTTACGTTCGCTTGCAAAACGTATTCTGGATATGTGTGTGCGTTTGTTTGTATGTGGGTGTGTCGTTTTATGCGTGTGTTACAGATACGAACGGCATTGGAGGATCCGCATTTCGTGCTGATGACGTTGGCCGCTGACGCTGGGTTTGCGCCACCAATCGCTGGTCGGCGTAGAGTTTAAAAGCCGAGCCCAAACTGCAATGGCGATCTCTATCTATCTCTCTATCTCTTTCCATCTCTCGCTCTTACTCTTTCTGGGGGTCTCTGTGAGGACAGTCTCTCTTGCGAGGGCTAGTCTGAGAGAATGTGTTTTGCTTGTGTTTAATTCTCTTGTCTAAAGTTTTGAGATCTGAAAGTGCAATGGGTTTGTTTGTGAACTTGTTCAGTTAACTGATGTATTTGAGTGATACCTCGGAGAGATTGTAGGAGTGAGTGAGTAAGTCGCGCGATATACATATACAACACCGAGATTTATCTTTTGTATTAGTTCACTAGGTTCAGGACAATGTGCTGCTTTGTGTACGTTTTGTTTTTAGTTAGAGTAGTTTAATTAAGACGTTTGGTACGTTGAAGATGTTTCTTTTCATGCTTTTCTTTTCATATTTAGTTTAGTTTGTTGAAAACAGTTATTGAGTTTTGTTATATTTCTTTCTTTGATTTAAGCACATCTAACTACTTCCTCTCCCCCCAGGTAATTAATCATTTATTTATTGTAAATATTTTTCTTTCACTGTATAATATATTTTCACTGGTTTCACTGGAAGTATGGGCAATAAACAATTCCAATGATATTTGGTTCTCAAGTCGTTTCTTTCTCCCTCCATTTGTTACACACACACTCAACTATTATATGTTATGTCAAATACCCTTAGTTTAATATTAACATCTAAAAGGACGAAACATGAACAAAAAATTTAAGTCAAAATCTGGCAAATATATTGGTAATATTTGGTATTTTACAAAAGACTAAGCATAAACTACAATATTAATATGGTATGCAAAATTTATTGTTAGTGACAACGTTTACATGGACATCAGTTATCAAATGATTTGCCTTAATCTGACGAGTTGCTTTTTGAATGTTCCTTTCATGATGCCGTTTTACATGCTATATCACATAGATCGATTAACGTCATTGTGTGACCACGCTATCCATGTTCCTCCAGAGTTTCATGTAGTTTTATTTAAAAAACTTGAACTGCAGTTCGGCAGTTTCACTTTCAATTAGGAATATTTCATTGATGCCCCCGTGATAAACTGAGGTGTTGGATGCGAGTACGAAGTAAGAACTGGTGGAAGAGTGTCGTTTTAATGGAGTTTGATACCACACGCCGAAAGGGAGAAAAAAACCTTCGCATATGTGTGTGTGTGTGTGCGTGTCTGTGGTCCTTTACCGACTCGGTAGGTGCAGAAACTAGTGTCAAACAGCCATGTATGTATGGATGATCCTGCCGCCAAATGCAGTGAAAAGTCCTACATGATGACAATAGTTTGATTGCAGTTTTTACAAGTCTGTACTGCACTTCAATAATGCAACTAAAATAGAGTATTGTCTTAATCATATTAAAATTGGATTATTGGTGTTCATGTAAAAGTACTCCATGATAATATCATAATAGTTCATTTATCAATGTTCTAAGTGACATTAGAGTTAGTCACTCATTTTTGCTAACAACAAACAAAATCATGCCTATTGGACAAAGACAGAATGACCTTTCAAATTCATGTTATGAAAGCCAGAAATACCCTTTTATTGGTTTTGTGTTTAGTTACGTAATATTACACAAGCAATGGTGCTTTTTGCAATCACAAAAGTGTTGATTGATGAAACATTTTTATCCAACAATTTATTATTAAATAAGTAACATTTTAGATACAACAATATGTTTTTTTAGTATGCTTCTAAATTCTGTATCTCAGAGAAATCTTCAGTGTGATATTTCTTTATCCATGACAAGCCAAATCAGTCAAAGGCATCAGCAAAAAAAATCAAGCTACAAATATATTGTTTAATTATTGTTATTAAAGGTTCTCCCAAAATATTGAGATTTTTTTGTAAAAAAAAAAAAATAATAAAAAAATCTAACTACGTGTTAGTTTTCCACTACTGGGTTGCAGCTGGAAGGGCATGTGTAAAACTTATGCTGGATAAATTGGCAGTTCATCCCGCTGTGGCAATGCCTGACGAATAAAGGGACTTAGCCAAAGGAGAATGAAAGAATGAATGAATGAATTAATTAATTAACTAATAAGTGCTGTTGTGGTGCGATTTTGCTTGTTACTCACTGTTCCAGCGCTGTAGCTGCACACCCGCCTCTCTGCCACCATACATTCCCCTCCATTGACCACCAGCACCTGGTGCTGGATTGCAATTTTATATTTGGCCTGAATGGCATGTTTAAGGTCCAAAACACTAAAAAAAAAAAAGCATAAAGCACAACACATTACATTTTTAGTCACGCAATAAAACAAATCACGGCTCAATTAACAAGCAAATCTACAAACAGAATACAAAGAAACGGAAATGAAAAGATTTGGACTTTTTAGAGATTTTTCGATTTTATGCAGTCAATGTGTCTTATGAAAAAATATGCACATATGTAAATGATATGCAAAGAAGACAAATGTAAACAAACTTTATTAATTAATTTCAAGATGTTTAAGGACAAAAATAAATACAAATTTACCATAAACTTAAATTAAAAACTTTAAATAAAAATCCTTAATATAAAATTATTATCATTACTTAATGCTAAAAGTTTGAGTTTGTTTATTTTTGCAAGCATTTACATTAGTTAATTTGTTATGAAACTTTAAAGACTAAGACAATTCGATGATAGTTTATGTATTACCTATATTAATACATTTAACAATACCGGTAAAATGCTAATGCATAAATACTGTCAAAGTTATTCAAACAATGTGTTGTGTAATACAGTTATACATAATGGATCCAAAAAACAAACAATCCCCTTAAATTTTAACTGCATACAGTACATTATCTTAAAAACATTAACGTTTCAAAAGAAAGCTGATATCTTACGTTTGGACAGCAAGTTCAGTGTCAAACGTTAATGTGCTTCCATTGTTGACTTGAAACACATACAACTTCATGTTGAATTCTCCGCTGAGTCTGCCTCCAGCTTGATTTGTTCATCTAGTCAATTATGGTAGTCTGATTGGGGAAAATAATATTAATAAAATGCACAGAAATCAACTTACATCAGAAATAACAATTGATGATAATACATTTCTGGTTTCAAGAAATAAAATAATAATTAGGTAAAAATATTAAATGAAAAAAATACACAAACAGGTTAATAAAATGTTTAAATTAGGGGTGTAAAAGGTATACATATTCATACAGAAACATTTTAGTAGCACTGTTTACAGCATATGCCATGATGACTATTTTATCTCAAAAATAAGCAGCAGTTTAATTTATTAGTTAGAGCAATAGTGGATTATTGGCTTTAATATCATGATAATATGAAAGCAATACATTCATTTATAACATTAGCTGATATTTTTTTAATTCTAAAAATGTTTTAATATTTTTAAGGACATAGTAAATAATTTTTTAAAGACAGAGTATGTAATTTTAAGCAAATCACTTTAAAAATGTTTAGTTTTTCCTTTTCTGTCGTATAAACATTAAAAATTATGACTTTAAAACCATAGTATGTATCGAAATGCCACGTGTCTTTGTTTTAAAAGGACAGTTCACCAAAAAAATAAAGATTTTGATTTCATTAACTTTTATCAAACCATTATGAGATTTTTTTATAAAAGAAAGCTGAAAACCTGTAACTATTGATTTTCATAGTGTTTGTTTTCCCTACTACGGAAGTCACTGGTTACAGGTTTTCAACTTTCTTCAAAATATCTTCTTTTGTGTTCAACAGATGAAAGAAACTAGGATTTGAACCACTCTAGAAAGAATAAATAATGAGTAAAGTTTCATTTTTGGGTGAACTGTCCCTTTAAATGTTTAAATCTACCACCCGAAAAAGACCTTTAAAAAAACAAGCACATATAATCTACAAGGCTACATGACGTTCAGTAGATAACAAGCTGGAAAACCCCCAGATAACCAGCTAATCACAGTGATCAGAGACCTCTTTCAGGCCATAACAAAAAGAGAAAAAGCTTTTCAGATTATTGCATGAATATTGCATTAATCCCCGGAGCTATAAAGTTGTTAGAGCTGTAAAAAAAGACAAAGATCAGCATGACCAACTCTGGGAATATTTAGTCTGAGTCATGACTCATGTTTCTGCCTGTGGGTAAACACCATCAAAACAAACGAGAAGACCCTTTGTGGCCTAATTCCACATGAACGGGCGTGAAAACTTTGACATGATGCATTATAACAACTGTTAGCATGGACACAGGGAATTAGCACGTGGTTGGCGTGAACCACATGGATAACTAATGTATTTAATGAAGTGTGAACAAACTGACACAAAACATCTTAATAAAATATAATGTTGTTTGTTGACCACAAGTTATGTTTTAATATTTATTGACAGCGTTTAAATAGCTCATGATCTCTTAGATCTGAAACTGCTTGTTTCTTTAAACATCTCTCTGTTTACATGTAAACAAGAAACTTTTGATGGCTACAAGTCTTTGTTTTGTTCTTGCAAAGGCCCTAATTACTACTTAGGGTGGTTGACAGTATAACCAAACATCTCTCAAACCATCACCAGAACACTAAACCTTCACTAATATCACATTACATGAAGAAAAAACCCATTAAACCCTCATTCAACAGCATTCACTCGTATGAATTAACATTATCTATATTTTGAGTCAGAAGTCGTCATTTGTGTTTTAAATTATTCGGTATTTGACTGTTAACCTCAGCATTTACAACTTAAAGAAGTAAAACCGTACTGGATTGTCTTACCTGAGTTGTCTTCAGTCCATTGTCTGCATTAATGCAGATTAAAAGGTTGTTTTTAGGCGAGATGTGGAGGTTTCTGTCAGCTAAAGGTTGAAGCTGTCGGGCTAACAGGCTAAAGCTCATCACTCCGAACACGGGCCTTTATTTTTAATTTCCATAAAACGCGCGAACTCATCCACAGCGGGCTGGGATCAATCCATTAGAGCTTCATCTTTCAAGAGATTGAGGTTAGGAGGGCTGGTAATAAGATATGAGTTTTGTCATCGAGCTTTTTTTCTCGCAGGGTTGTGTAAGGCTCCGCTAATGCTGTTTCTCCTGCTGCTGTGTTTTGTTATTGTCGTCACTGCGCAGCGAGGTGCATTCTGGGAAGGGCAACGGTCGGCACTAAAGCGCTGTTCTCGGGTCAGTTTACACGCCTCGCGTTATATCGTTTTGACTGTTGTTACTGTAAAGAAGTTGTTGATCTGAAATCAGCCGGCCTCTAACTGCTGTAATGACAATGTGTGGGAAGAAAAGGTTGGGAATAAAAGCTATTTAAGTTCTTAGGATCATATTATGTGGTTTACTGCTAAAAATAGCAAGTGAAATAATAAAATCTTTTTAAAAAATGTTATTGTCCTTCAGTATGAGTGTATTGTCATTTTTCTTTTGTGATATTATAACTGTAAAATCTAAATAAATTGTAACACACACTCACTGGTCACATTATTAGGTACACCTGTCCAAGTGCTCCTTAAAGCAAATTTCTAATCACCCAATCACGTGGCAGCAATGCATTTATGCATGTAGACATGGATAAGACGATCTGCTGCAGTTCAAACCTAGCATCTGAATGGGGAAGAAAGGGGATTAAAATGACTTTGAACGTGGCATGGTTGTTGTTGCAGGACAGGCTGGTCTGAGTATTTCAGAAACTGATGATCTACTGGGACTTTCACGCACAACCAGAGAATGGTCCGAAAAAGAGAAAATATCCGGTGAGAGGCAGTTCTGTGGATGTAAATTCCTTGTTGAGGTCACAGATCAGAGGAGAATGGCCAGACTGGTTCCAGCTGATAGAAAGACAACAATAACTCAAATAACCACTCATTATAACCGAGGTCTGCAGAAGAGCATCTCTGAACGCACAACACTTCGAACCTTGAGGGGGATGGGCTACAGCAGCAGAAGATCACACCGGGTGCCACTCCTGTCAGCTAAGAACAGGAAACTGAGGCTACAATTCACACAGGCTCACCAAAATTCAGTTCAGGCTGGTGGTGGTGTAATGGTGTGGGGAAATTTTCTTGGCACAATTTGGGTCCATTAGTACCAATTGAGCATCTTCTGATGGCTACTTCCAGCAGGATAACGCACCATATCATAAAGCGTGAATCATCTCAGACTGGTGTCTTGAACATGACAGTGAGTTCACTGTACTCAGATGGCCTCCACAGTCACCGGAGCTCAATAATAGAGCACATTTGGGATGTGGTGGAACGGGAGATTTGCATCATGGATGTGCAGCCGACAAATCTGCAGCAACTGCGTGATGCTATCATGTCAATATGGACCACAATCTCTGAGGAATTTTCCAGTACCTTGTTGAACCCCCACATCCCTCAAAGGTGGTTATAAATGTTTAAACACGAGCATATTGACAACACAAAACATGTCTAAAACAGTCTAACAACCATAGGCTATTATTGATATAGTCATTTATTAATTTGTTTAATTTACTATTATCCTCACCTAATGAGACTGGTGGACACAATGTTTTAGTACAAGTCTATTCTTTCTTTAATTTTGGAGACCACCACTCAGAGATAATTCTCAATATTCAGTTGTGACCTGTATTTATTTTTAATGCATTTGATTGCCGTAAAAGTTTCAGAAAGTCTGGTGCTATAAAATCAATCTGCTGCATCTGACGCTATTGCTGTGTTGTTAATCTAACGTAAGCATACAAAATTAAAAGACTGATGGCTTTTTAATTTTGTGTGCTTGCGTTATAACAACACAGCAATAGCGTCAGATGCAGCAGATTGATTTTATAGCACCAGATTAAACTTTCTGGCACTAAAATATTTTCAGTCAAATAGACTTCAGCATTTATTTAGTTGTTCAAGTGTAAAACGAGATGAAAAGCCATTTACACGCACACACCGTCAGGATCAGCAGACGAGCGCAGAAGCTCCATTGAAATACTGGGGTAAAATAAATATTCATACTTTTTTTTGTAATTGAACTTTTTTATTTTATTTTGAACTTTTATACCCCACACAACAATACAAAATCAACATTCAGGAAAATAATGTAAATAAATTATAATAAAAATAATAACAAAATAAAAAATATAACAAATATAAAATAATACAATACAATATGACAGACAGTCAAATTGACAACCCTTCAAATTTCCTTTTATGTGCTCTCCAAATATTGCAAAAAGCTACCCCATTTCTGATTAAAAGTATGGGTGGAGTCCTGAAGTCTTGCCAACATACGTTCATATGATGCAGTAGAAGTCAGCAGTTCAATCCAATCCTTAAAAGAGGGAGTATCTGAGTTCTTCCAACTTCACAGCACCAGTCTCACAGCAATAATACATCCTGGAATGACTATCCCAGCCTGTGCTTTAGATATTCCATTCTGTAAAGTGGATGTATCACCAAGAAGACAGACTCTTGGGGAATAAAGTAAAGGTTGTGCCAGCCATTTCTCTAGGTTTTGAATAACTCTTGTCCAAAATGGAGCCACCAAATGACATTTCCACGTTCAATAAATGTTAAAATTATTTTTTTTGGGACAACAGACCTTAAAGGCAGTGATTTTGTAACGCCATACAACTCACCAGAAGTGCTTGAGTTGAGTTGAGTTTATTGGTACCAGTAGGTAGATTATTTTTGCAGCAAAGTTTGGCATTTGATACAAACAATTAAATCACATATTCATACCCACATATACACATAAAAAAGTACCTTATAAAATATTACAATTTATTCAGAGCAACAATAGGTGATGGGACAAAACTATTCCTGTAATTTTTTGTCCTACACTCTTAGAAATAAAGGTACGTGAGCTGTCACTGGGGTGGTGCCTTTTCAAAAGGTAAAAATTTGTACCATAAAGGTCCATAATAATACCTCAAAGGTACATATTAGTACCTACAATTTACAAAAGTGTTCCTCTTAAAATGTTTAGGTACTAATAAATACTTTTGAGGTACCAATATGAACTCTTCAAGTACAAATGTGTACAAGAGTGACAGCTCGTGTACCTTTATTTCTGAGAATGTACCAAAAAGCATCTGAAACTTTCGACTCGATGGGAGTAGGATAAACTCCTGAGACAGAAGATGAGAGCTACAGCTACTAATATTCTGGGCAATCTGTAAAAGCTGTTTCAACACTCAGCTGTGATTCACCAATTAACCTGCTAGACCACCTAATAACTGGGCTCAGTATATTCCTGTTTTAAAGGGATAGACTTCCAAACCATGCCACCAAAGCAAAGGATAGAATAGTATCAATAAAAGCACAATAGAAAAGATTAAACAAATTGGGACCAATGTGAAAACGTGATCATTTCCTGAGACAAAAAAAAGCGATGATGCCCCTTCTTGCACACAGCATTACAGTTTGCCTTAAAGTTTAACAGTCAATAATGGTACCCAAATATTCTTTCCACACATTCTACTTTTTGACCCCGGACATTAGTCACCTCAGCTGCGGTATGATTCCTTCTAAAATCAATAATCATGTCCTTAGTTTTTTTGCTGCCTTAACTGAAAATTAAAAGTCCTCCTTCTACATATACCTAACATTTCTTACAAAATGTAAGCTGAGAAAATACTATTCCTTCTATGCTAATGAAGGACTACTGAGACATTCCAAGCATGGGATGGGTCCTCCTGGCGTATTAAGTTTTCCCTGACTCGTCACTTACTTCAAAAAAAAAAATCTACGAGAAAGCATGCATAGTAAAGATCACCATCATTTTATTTAAACTTTAGTTTTGTCGACTGCGTGCCGACACCTCCGCATAAAAGACTGTTAATGCCGGTTTTGCAACGCATGAGCGGCGCGTGAGCAGCGGGTGTTTTTTCGGCATGCGTGTTAACAACCGGGACTCGCACCGGGAGAAGAGCAGTGCGTCTAGCAGGAGGGGTGTGTGATGTTAAATAAAATTATTTTATAATAATATGAATGAATGAAATAATAAATATTTCAAACCACTAATATGTCAATAAAAGTCACTTTATTAAAATGTAGAGTTGAATTTTTAACATCAAAAGTCGACAGAGCAAAGATCAACATCCAATAATTCAATTCACAACCATAAACAGAAAACACTTGTGAATCACAAAATACGGAAACTATTTGTAACCCAGGTTACTAGAACCATATTAACCTGTAAGTAGAAATGAGAAATATATTATAACACATAGAAAATAGTTGCTAGATAGATATTTGAGCAATAGATAGCCAAATATTATTTGAGGAACAATAGTAAATATTAAAAAATAATAATTACTCACGAAATTGAAAAATTAGAGTTAGCTCCGCCCATTAGGACTGCGTCATCGCGAGTCGCGGGAGTGAGTTGCGTCTTTACACAGAGGCCAGAGTAAAACGACCGGCGAACGAGGCAACAGCAAACTAGCGCGATTCCCAAGATAAGTTTTTGATAAGTGAGATTAGAGAACTGATATAGAGATAGAGATAGAGAAAATTGATACCTGAGTAAAGTGTTCGAGAAAGAAGTGTTCTAGAGAGAGAAACGTCATCAGAGAGAAGTTTCATTTAGTACTGTCTGTACTGTGCTGAATCCGAGGAGCGAATTCATTTATTCGATTGCCGAAAATCAAGGAAATCTGACTTTTCCTAGCATCATCAAGGATTTGTTTCGAATCCTTGTCATTTTCTTGGTAAGTGAATTATTAAATAGTTATATTTTATCGTGTATTTACAACAAATGTCAATGTGTTTGTCTTTTGGGGAAATAAGTGCTTAAAACAGTTTACTATTCCTGCAAAATTCTTGAAAAGGGGATATAGTGTGATTATTTTATTGTGATTTATAAGAGTTCAAGATAGATTTAGCTTTATAATTCTGCAAAGGGTGATGCAGCACGGTGGAGTTATGCTAACCATGCGGTCTGCAGCTACAGGCTAATGTGTGCTCCATATGCAGTTGTATGCTGTTTAATGAGATTACTGCTTTATGCTGAGAAAATGTATGTACAAAAGACAATGTGTGTGAATATTTTATTATTAATAGATTTATTGTAGTTGAAATGTACCCATTTACATGTTAATGGTTGAAATTGGAATTCATGTGTGATTAATGCAGATTTTTCACCTTGTTTTGCAAGGTTGCCCCCCCCCCCCCTCTTTTCTCCTGTTCTCCTTTATTTTACTTTATTTTACCTGTTGCTCCTGAGATCCGTCGCCTGTCGCGATTCTGGATGAGGAATTGAGAGAAGTGCTGGAGTTTGTTGTTTCTGCTGCTGTACAAAGTTAAAGTTGGTGGAAACTGGCGAGCCATCCCTGCGTTCAGCGAACCTGGTCATCAATTCCGTTGGAAAAGTGGTAGCCATTCGCATGCATTACAAGTTTCATAGTTCACACACACACTTCATTTTTACTGATACTGATACGAGCGAACGGGTTTTGCAAAAGTTTTTCCATCCCATGGAACTGAGTTTTGCTTTCTGAACAGACACCAAGAAGTAAAGTACTGAACTTCTGTCACATTTTTCGAATATCTGTGCAAGGACAGTTTATTGTCAAAGCTAAATTGTTCCTGTTGAATATTTCAGTGAGAAATTGATATTGTGAGTCCTGTTTTGTTTTTATTTAGAGTGTTTTGAAAGAAAAAAAAAAGATTTACTTTGTAAAATAATTGAATTGCATTTTCTTTTCTTTTATTTCAACCATCTTATTTTATTTCAACTGTGAACTGGGTTTATTTTCCTGGGAAAAGGAAATTATTGACCGTGAAGAGCTGAAGTGAAACTAATTTATTAGATAATTGGATTTATTAGATAATACAATTAGACTAGATAACATAACTAGATCATTAGATAATATAATTAACTGAATAAGTAAATAGGTAACAATAAGTGATAAATAATACATATAGGAGTTATTATTATATTACTATATATATATATATATATATATATATATATATATATATATATATATATATTTTTTTTTTTTTTTTTAAATAATAGTATTCTAAATATAGTATCCTACATAATAGCATTCTAGATATAGTAATTAAATAACTTGGGTTTAATTTTGGTTTTATCAAGGTATTGTGGTATTTGTTTATTTAATTAAATTTGTTTATTGTTTCTATTTTATTTGTGCTGTGTTATTGTGATTTTGAATTAATTTAATACTTGAAAAGGATTTTATAAAGCACTTTTTTTTTTTTAATCAAAACCCATTGACTGGTGTCTTTTCTCTTGCTGCAACTCTGGCTCTTGAGCGAATCTAGTCTTCTGATCGGCCCATAGTGTTAATTAGGATATCAAAATAATCTGTAGGTCACAGGTGCTACATATTATTGAACAGATTTTTTTACAGTGCACTGTGTCAGTATGAATGCCATCTGTGACCCTGCGCTCCTCTGCACACTAACAACTTGTCAGTGGCGAACTATTCTTACTTTGCTGGAGTGCAACGGTATGTAAAGCACTTGAAATGTAGTAACAAATGCCTTGAAGGTCTGAGAAGCTGAAACTCAGTTACAGTACACTGCTTTTCATGTCAAGTCATGTGCTTCAATGTCAAGTGCACAGATAAACAGGTGGCACCTGAATGAATGAATGAAGGAAGGAAGGAAAGAATAAAGGAATGAATGAATTACAGATGGAAGGAATAAAGGAAGGAAGAAATAAAGGAATAAATGGGTAAAGGAATGAGGGGAGAACAAAGTAAATGAATGAATGAAGGAAGGAATAAAAGAATGAAGGAAGGAAGAAATGAATGAATGAAGGAAGGGATAAATGATGGAATGAATGAAGAACTGAATAAATGAAAGAATGAAGGAATGAATAAATGGGTGAAGGAATGAGGGAAGAACACAATAAATGAATGAATGAATGAATGAAGGAAGGAATAAAAAAATGAAGAAAGGAGGAAATGAATGAATGAATAAATGAATTATTTAAGGAATGAATTAATGAATGAAAGAAGGGAGGAACGAATGAATGAATGGAAGAAGGAAGAAAGGATTAAATGAAGGAATGAATGAGGGAAGGAATGAATGAATAAATAAAATAAATAAATGAAGGAAGGAACGAATGAAGGAATAAATAAATGAAGGAAAGAAGGAATGAATGATTGAATTAACGAAGCAAGGAAGAAAAGGATAAAATGAAGGAGTAAATGAATTAATGAATAAAGGAATGAATGAAGAAACGAATAAATAAAGGAAAGAATGACTGAATGAATGAATGAAGAAAGGAATGAATGAATAAATAAATGAATTAATGAAGGAAAGAATGAATGAATGAAGGATGAAATGAATTAATGAAGGAATGAATGATGGAAGGAATGAAAATATGAATGAAGGAAAGAATGAATGAACAGATGAAACATGATTAATACTGTTACTGTCAATTGTAAGTTGCTGTGGACAAAAGCGTCTGCTAAATGATTAGATGTAAATGTAATATCAACCCAACTATAAGGGAACATTTCAAGAATTTTCTGGCAAGGTTTTCTCAAAGTTAATATCCAGTAATGTTAATAACACGTTTGTCTAAAGTTAGCTGGTCTTTAATTAACGTTTTCAATGCTGTTTAAATATTCATTCATTCATTCATTATTTTCTTTTCGGCTTAGTCCCTTTATTAATCTGGGGTCGCCACAGCGGAATGAACCGCCAACTTATCCAGCATATGTTTTACACTGAAACCCATCACTGGGAAACACCCATACACGCTTATTCACACACATACACTATGGACTATTTAGCTTACCCAATTCAACTATTCCACATGTCTGGACTGTGTGGGAAACCAGAGTACCTAGAGAAAACCCACGTGAACACGCCAACTGACCCAGCCGAGGCTCAAACCAGTGACCTTGCTGTGAGGCGATCGTGCTACCCACTGCGCCACCATGCAGCCGTTTAAATATCAATCATGTAATTTTCTTAAAGAAACAGTTCACCCAAAAGTGAAAAAATTCTGTCATCATTTAGTCACCATTCATGAGTTTCTTTATTCTGCTAAACATAAAGTAAATATATTGATATAAATTATATGAAAAAGTAATTAGTATTATTTGATCTATATGGATGCAAATGGCTGCTTTTTTTCAACATTCATTTTTCATTCATTCATGCATTCATTTTCCTTCGGTTTAGTCCTTAGGGGTCGCCACAGCGGAATGAATCACCAAATATTCCAGCATATGTTTAATGCAGCAGATGCCCACAAAGTTTGTGTTTGTGATGTGCTTTAGTTCATCGTGTGACTCTCATAATCATCTGCATTTGATGGCATTTTTGTTTATGAATAACAAAAGTAACCGTTAACGTAGATGTAAACAATATAAAATGTGGATATATTAACATTGTGCATAATGAAATACAGTACAATACATTTAGAAAAGTTTCTACTATTTTTAATGCACAGAATAACCACAGCTGCCATTTTTTACCATACATTATATTATTTTTTTCACAGTGTTGATAGAAAGATAGCAGTCGTTCCTAGATTCAGTACAACTTTGCGTTTGAAGATTTAATATTTGCACAGAACTTTTATATTGCCATCTATATTAGCATCTAAATGCAATTTTCAGGTTGATGTCTCATTGCAAAATAGATATAGCGAGCTGTAATAAACTGACGTTCAGTATTGAATGGATTTTAAAAGCAATATTGTTGAATTAAGATGCTGGATTTCTTTCGGTAAAGTTTTTGTATATTGACCACACATACAGTACACGTAAACAGCATATGAAAAACAAAGGACTAGCTAAAGCACTTTCCCATATAGATGTGATAAGCACAACTACAAAAAGTACATTATGAGTCTCTGACAAGATGCTTAAAGAGATAGAGGTGAGTCATTTGTTTGCGAGACAGACACACACAAACACACACACACACACAAAGAAAAGGATCTTCAGCAGGTCTTTATGGTGGTTAAAGGGATAGTTCACTCAAAAATAAAAATGTACTCACCCAAATTTTTTTCTTCTGCTGAACACAAAAGAAGATATTTTAAAAAATGTTAGAAACCTCTACCAATTAGCATCCAAATGAAGAAAAACTAATTCTGTGGAAGCAAATGGTTACAGGTTTCCAGCTTTCTTCAAAATATCTTCTTCTGTAATCAACAGAGGAAAGAAACTCAAACAGGTTTCTGCAAGTGAATCGTAATAAATACAGACAGAATTTTCATTTCGGAGTGGAATATCTTTTTATTCTACTACTAGTAACAACACTGTCACACAACTCTTGAAGGCTCTTTTAAAGTTTTCTAACTATCTCTTAGTTTAATTCATTTGTTTTCTTTTTCGGCTTAGTCCATTTATTAATAAGAGGTCACCACAGTAGAATGAACTTATGCAGCATATGTTTTACACAGCAGATGCCCTTCCAGCTGCAATCCAGCACTGGGAAATCTCCTTTAGTGTAGTTGGGGAAATTATTATTAAAAACAACAACATTAAGATAACATGGTTCTCAACCTTTCTGCTCCCAAGTCCCACTATATTTTTGACCCTAAAAGCATAAAAGTCTTATAAAACATAAAAGCTCTTATACCATTATACACTCTCAGAAAAAAAGGTACACAATGGTACAAATAATGTTCCTTAAGGAAAAGTTTTGTACCTCTGTAAAAGTTGTTATATGGTACAGAAAAGATGTCTTATGATAAGGGGCGTAGCAACCAGAGGGGGGGGGGGGGGGTGGTGTCTGACTTTTAGAGACAGACCATTTAGAAACAGGTGATTAATAATTATTTCAATGCATGATCTCATACAGCTGTCCCCCCACTCCAAGTCCTGCATATATGCAAAGTGTTCATGCAGACATTTTAGTATTGTAAAACTAATCAAACATCGTGCATATCTCTCGCTACAATTATTTTGCATAATTCTATTTCTATTTTAAAATTAAGCAAATTACATGAACTTTTAAGTGATTACAGAGTTATTGTGGGAAAACTGGAGATTTTTTTTTAATTTTGTACATGGGAGAATGTGTTTCTGTAACATTTTTGTGAAAAGTGTTGTCAAATGTTTAGCAAAATGTAGATCTTTTATGTTAATATATTTCTATTCTTTATCATATAAAAAGCATTGTTTAAATTGTATTTGATATTTTATATTTACTGAAAATAAATTGAGGCATTTTGGATACAAAAAAGGACACTGTTAAGGTACAAAGTGTCTTGTCACTGTGGTGGTACCTTTATGGATCAGCTTTGTAACTTTGATAAAGGTACAATATTGTATCAGCAGATTTTAAAAACCAAAGGTACATTTTGTTTTCCCATGGTACAAATCATGTCCTTAAAGGTACAAACTGTAATGGTACAAATTAGTTTATTTGTCTTAAGGTACATTTCTGTCCCATAAACCTTCTTTGGGACAACATTGTACCATTTTTTTCTGAGGGTGTAGTCAATTCTGTTTAAAAATCTGTAAAATTTATGTTTAAAAAACAATCGCAGCTGTGGTTGACAGAATTTTACAGATAACAATACGGTAGAAACCGTTAAAGAAATTTCAAAATGTATGGTAAATTGAGATGTTTTTCATAATTCAGATGTTTTTTAATGGTATATTTCCTGCTTTACATCATTCATTTATACAGTGTTAATACATCAAATGTATTGAAGTAATGACATCTACACATTGTACCTTTGTCACACAGAAAAAAACACAACCAAAAGCAGGTTAAAAAACACACACACACAACATGCAAGCAGTGCGATAAACCTTCATTCATTCATTCATTCATTCATTCATTCTCCTTTGGCTTAGTCTCTTATTTATCAGGGGTCACCACAGCGGAATGGACCACCAATTATTTCAGCATATGCCCTTCCAGCCGCAAGCCCATACACTCATACAAAACACCCATACACTCTTAAATTCACACACACACACACACACACACACACACACACACACACACACTCATACTCGACGGCCAATTTAGTTTAATTAATTCACCTATAGCGCATGTGTTTGGACTGTGGGGAAATCGAGCACCCAGAGGAAACCCACACCAGCACGGTGAGAACATCCAAACTCCACACAGAAATACCAACTGGCCCAGCCAGAACTCGAACCAGCAACCTTCTTGCTGTGAGGCGACAGTGCTAATCACTGAGCCACCGTGCAGCCTTCAAAGATTACAATGAGTGAGAAATATTATGACAGCGTAAATTTGATGGGTTTATAACAGAGATGCCTAAACTATAGTTGGTAACCTTTGATTTGGCCCGCCATCCCATCTGAGAAGAGAGGGTTGAATGATGGGGATGGTTTCGAGATTGTCAATTCAAATTGAATGTAACCCTCTGTTTATTTGTGTTATTGTTAAATGCTAACTGAACTTAAATGTTTCAATTAAATGGTGTAAACGAATCAGACGGTCACCTGACAATGCAGAGACTTTAGTGAGCAAATCAAGGCAAAGGCAGATTCTGCTTGACTAGTGTATTCAGCATTGAACTCCACTGTGTTATACATGTGATTGTTTGTTTTTATTGCAATAAGTTATCATTTAAAAAGTTATACTGCGTTAGTTAATGCGATTTAAGGTAATGTTTTCTTTTTATTTTGAAATATTATGAAGTAAACTAGGAAATTACCCATAGCTGCTCTAATGTAATATAGTTTGGTATATTTATGATATTTAGTATTTAGCCCTTTATAAGAAAAACTTTGGGCATCCCTGGTTTATAGTGACTTATTTGATATATTCACCTCATTTGTTTTCATTTCCTTTGTGACTTCTGTACATTGAAGGTTTATGCCTTAGTTTAAAATATTTCCCAAATGATTTTAACAGAGCAAGGAATATTTGTGTTATTTAGGCTAGAATAAAAGCAGTTTTATTTTTTATTTTTAAAAACCATTTTGAGGTCAATATTATTAGCCCTCCTAAGCAATATTTTTTCAACTGTCTACTGAACAACCCATTGTTATACAATGATTTGCCTAATTTCCCTAACTTGCCTCATTAACCTAATTAACCTAGTTAAGCCTTTAAATGTCACTTTAAGCTGAATACTAGTATCTTGAAATATCTTGTAAATATTATGTGCTGTCATCATGACAAAGATACAAGAAAACGGTTATTAGAAATGAGTTATTAAAACTATTATGTTTAGAAATGTGTTGAAAAAATCTGCTCCCCGTTAAACAGAAATTGGGGAAAAAATATAAAAGAATTAAAATCGAACAGGAGTGCTAATAATTCTGACTTTAACTGTATTTCCACAGATATATCTTTAAAAAGAGGTTGTGTTTTATACTTTGAACTACTGATGACTTTTGTTTCTCATTTAATAATACAAATCTGGTCATTTAGAGCATTTGCTTGGCGCAGAATAAAAAGACCACTTTTTAACTCAAGAGTTAACATAAAACATTTGGTGGAATAAGCAGTCTCAACGAATAATAAAATCAGTAACCCCATAACCCTGACCAGTTTTCATTTCTGAGGTGAAAAAAAGTTCTAAATGACAGTATTTTTGTGGAATTTGGAACAAGTGTTATTAGACCTTTACAGAAAAAAACCTATTAATAACTTATTAGTAGTATTATTATGAGTGAAAATATGTTACTCAACCCCATACATTATAATTCCAGTAAATACAGAGAAACTGAAAATTAGCAAATGGTCTCTTAACTTTCGATTCTGAAGGAAATTAAAACACTAAATACAAAACTATTATCCTCCTGTGAGATTGCAATTATTTTTCAAATATTTCCAAAGTGATGTTTAATGGAGCAAGGCCATTTTCAAAGCATTTCTTATAATATTCTTTCCTCCGGAAAAAGTCTTATTTCTTTTAGCTTGACTGGAATAAAACGGTTTTTATGTATATTTAGTATTTTTGCCTACAGAATAAATCATTGTTGTCCAATAACCTGCCTAATTAACCTGGCTTCCCCATTTAACATAAGTCTAAAACGTCACTTTAAATATCTTGTAAAATATTATGTAGTCATCATTGCAAAGATAAAACAAATCATTTATTAAAAATGAGTTATTAAAACGATTATGTTTAGAAATGTGTTGAAGAAAACTTCTCTCTGTTAAACAGAAATTGTGGAAAAAATAATACAGTTGGACTAATAATTCAGGAGGGATAATAATTCTGACTTCAACTGTTTAAGAGAACAGAGCGTCTTACAGTTCCGCGTTTGACCAACAGATGGACCTAGACTACTTTGAATCACTCTGAAGCGTTTCAGTGTTTTGGTTTTGACTGTCAGGGAAGCTTGCCAAATCAATCTCTAGCCAGATGTCTCTCCTCCATCCTGGCTCTGCAAATCTCCTTAGTTATCTCTGAAGAGATTAATCCCAAATAAATTTCAGAACTAGAACATCTGAATAAGGGCTGCACGTTACTGGGGAAATAGGTGATGTTGGGATATTGTTGTTGAGTATTGCGATTAACGACATTTCTTACGATATAGCCTAACATTTCCCTATAGACTAGAAAAATGCTGGATTTATTAGCTATGTTTTTAAATCATTTATTTATTTAATGACATTTAATTACTAAATACAAAAAACTGTCAAGGTGCAAGCATTTAGTCTTTTTAAAAATACTTTTATGTTAAGGTTTTTTACAACAGAACAAACAAACAACATTGTGTCAGAATATACACACTTTGCAGGCAAATATATACTCAGCGGCCACTTTATTAGGTACACCTTTCTAGTTCCGGGTTGGACCCGCTTTTGCCTTCAGAACTGCCTTAATCCTTCGTGGCATAGATTCAACAAGGTACTGGAAATATTCCTCAGAGATTTTGGTCCATATTGACTTGATAGCATCACGCAGTTGCTGCAGATTTGTCGACCACATCCCAAATGTGCTCTATTGGATTGAGAACTGGTGACTGTGGAGGCCATTTAAATACAGTGAACTCATTGTCATGTTCGAAACAACAGTCTGAGATGATTCACGCTTTATGATATTGTGCGTTATCCTGATGAAAGTAGCCATCAGAAGATGGGTACACTGTGGTGATAAAGGGATGGACATGGTCAGCAACAATACTCAGGTAGGCTGTGATGTTGACACGGTGCTCAATTGGTACTAATGGGCCCAAAGTGTGCCAATAAATTCAATTCAATTCAATTCAAAGGATGGATCCATGCTTTCAATGTGAAAAGGGTCCATTGTGCAGCCCTACGCTACCTGACAAAAGTAGCGTTGTCAACCCCAGTTGTAAGAGCAACTAAAAATAACTTGACTTCTAGTTGATCGTTTGGAAAAGTGTCAGAAGGTAGATTTTAATCACATCCCAATCATCACAAATACTTCAGAAGACCTATTGGAACCCACATGGACCCAAGATTCACACAGATTTCAGTCAAGTTTGATGAAGGAAAAAAATCATGGTTTGGGGTTACATTCAGTATGGGGGTGTGCGAGAGATCTGCAGAGTGGATGCCAACATCAACAGCCTGAGGTATCAAGACATTTGTGCTGCCCATTACATTACAAACCACAGGAGACGGCAAATTTTTTTGCAAGATAGTACTTCAGCCTCCACATCAAAGTTCCTGAAAGCACCGGCGCAATAGCCTAGTGATTAGCGTGCTGACATATGGTGCAGTAGCACTTCAGGGCGTGCCAAGTTCGAATCCTAGCTCGAGGACATTTCCCGTCCATACCCCCTTGTCTCTCTCCCACTTCACTTCCTGTCTATAATACTGTCCTATCCACTTAATAAATGCAAAAAGGTCAAAAATAAATCTTTAAAAAATAAAATAGTAATAATAATAATAAGTTCATGAAAGCAAAGAAGGTCAAGGTGCTCCAGGATTGGCCAGCCCAGTCACCACACATGAACTTTATTGAGCATGCCTGGGTTAAGATGAAGGAACTCTTGGAGTCCTGCAAGAATGCTTTCTTTGCCATTAGATGACTTTATTAATAAGTTATTTGAGTCATTGCAGAGATCTATATATGCAGCCCTCCAAGGGGGAGTTTTACACAATATTAATTCTGTTTCCACTGCACCATGACTTTATATTCTACACTGTACATTATTTCTGTTAAGTGACAAGACTTTTGTCTAAGCAAAGTTAGACCTTACTGTCCTAATTAAAGAATTAAAAATTAAGTCATGATCATATTTTATTTTGGTAAAATAAACATAATCTAGAGGACTTTGCCTTTCATATAAGCCACTTCTGATACCAAGTGATCAACTAGAAGTCAAGGTATTATTTGTTGTTCCGAAAACTTTGATTGGCAACAAGATTTTTGTCAGGTAGTGTAATTTGAATACAGAATCATTTGGAAATTAGCATAATATTTGTTTCTGGAGTAACACAAAAACTATTAATAAAAAATGCTGGCTGTACCTTATTTCCTTGGTGGCCCTTTAACGACAGTCAGAAGAGAATTGAGGATTTTTGATGCATTGCTTCATTTCCGCATCAACATTATAAAGCTTATGAGGCTCGAAGGTGTCAAAAATGTGCTTAAATTCTTCTCTGGGAACTTGATTTGAGCTCAAATAAGGCCGAAAAATGCTGAGTGTTTTATTGCTTGAATCTCAGAAGTGTTGCATAACGTCAGTGCAATATCAGCACTTCTTAGGGAACGTTAAACGCTGAAAGCCATAAGCAGTTTTTATCTAAGGGAAAGTGGATCTTAGATTCCACTGCACTGAATCTCCATTATCTTAATTAATGAAGTTCAGTGAATTTCATTCTTACTAGCTTCAAGTGGGAAATAATCGGATGCCGCAGGATTTCTCTCAAGATCAAAGTATAAGGGTACGTGATAAAGTGGCATATGAATAAAAGCCCAAAGCAAATCTCATGTAGTTCAGCCTTTTGTATCAAAACACACTATTGAAAACCTACTTGCATACAGACAAAGACATATTTGTGAATATTGGAGATTACATAAGAAATAATAGAATAATTTTAGTATACATGGGTCAAAGATCCATCTCATTAACGGTCCTATTTTGGTGTCCGCATCAATTTAGACTTAGAAAAGAGATTTTTTATACATAATGTACACTGTCTGACAAAGGTTTTGTTGTTGATCCCAGTTGTAAGAGCAACAAATAATAACTTGACTAGTTGATCATTTGGGAAAGTGGTAGAAGGTTGATTTTTCTGATGAATCATCTGTTAAACTGCATCTCAATCAACACAAATACTGCAGAAGACCTACTGCAACCCGCATGGGCCCAAGATTCTCATAGAAATCAGTCAGGTTTAGTGAAGGAAAAGTCATGGTTTGGGGTTACATTCAGTATGGGGGCCCATTACATTACAAACCACAGAAGAAGGCAAATTCTTCAGCAGGATAGCCCTCCTACTCATACTTCAGCCTCCACATTAAAGTTTCTGAAAGCAAAGAAGGTCAAGGTGCTCCAGGGTTGGCCAGCCCAGTCATCAGATATGAACATTATTGAGCATGTCTGGGGTAAGATCAAGGAGGAGGCGTGGAAATTAAACTAAAGAATCTTGATGAACTCTGGGAGTCCTGTAAGTTTGCAATTCCAGATGGCTTTAAGTTATTTAAGTCATTGCAGAGATGTTTGGATGCAGTCCTCCGAGCTCATGGGAGTTATATGCAATATTCAATCTTTCACCACTGCACCAAGACTTTATATTATATACTGTACATTATTTCTATTAAGTGATGAGACTTTTGTCTGAGTAAAGTCAGACCTTACTGTCCTATTTAAATAATTAAAAAATCAAGGCATGATCATATTTTATTTTGGTAAAAAAAGTATAATCTAAAGGCCTTTGCATTTCACATAAGCCACTTCTGATACCACACGATCAACTAGAAGTTATTATCTGTTGTTCCTAAAACTTGGATGGGCAACAAGACTTTTGTCAGGTAATGTAGAAAGCATGTTAAATGTCAGTTTTAGTGTTACAAATAAATCAAAAAATGGGAAAAATAAAGTAACAGTTATATTTATTTAAAAAGGAACCATGCTTAACCTGGCCTGTAGTCAATAAAATATACAATAAATAAGTGGATTTTAGTTCAGATGATTGTATTAATAAACATATGTAAGGTCTCATAACATTTCTAGCCAATTTCAATTAACTAAATATTTAAATACTTTGATCCTGAGAGAAAACCATTTGATTATTCTCAAACTAATGTGTTTTAACGCATAATGTAACTATTTACAACAGCAAGAAATTAAATAAACAAAGAACCTCTATTTGACTAAACAATGAAATTATTTAGTCTTATTTAACATAGCTATAAATCAGAGATACCCAAAGTAGGGCCTGCGGGCCAAAGTTGGCCCATTGTAACCTTTGATTTGGCCCACCATGCCATCTGAGAATGATAGACAGGGTTGGGGCAATGCCTATAACAGATCGTCATTTCTAATTTGACGTAACCTTTTTTTTGTTTGTTTCTGTTATTGCTGAGCTACAAGAAAGCAAATTGAAATGAAATGCTATAATAAATGTAAATAAATCAGAGTTTTAAAAAATGTAAATAATGTCACTTGACAAATAAAGGAGTATGCAGAAGACATTGGCAAGCAAATCAAGACAAAACTAATGTAACTCCGTTCTGTTATAAATTAGATTTTTTTTGTATTTACTGTAATTCGTGCATTATAAAATGTAAATAAATATGCTGTTATAGTTAATATAAAGTAATGCTTTTTAGTTATTTTTAAATATCATTAAATAAATTAGGAAATTACCCATGGCAATTATATTTACCTTCGGCCCACTAGCCTTAATTAAGTTTGTTTTTTGGCTCTTCATAAGGAAAAGTTTGTGCACCCCTGCTATGAAAAAATGCTCTATTAACTGCTAAGACGAGTTAGAAATACTATTTTCTTTTAGAATTAAGTATTAGTTTTGAAGGAAATATTTATTGTCATCAGTTTACAGAGATATTATATTTTTATGTGCAGATAAATTTCAAAGAAAAAGACTTTGGTGTCATAAAAAGAAGAAGAAAACTGCCACAATGACCAGGATTACGCACAAGTCTGCATGTGGAACTGGGATGCAGAGATTGTGTCGATTCTAATCACATCACAAAATGATTCTAACAAGTGACTCAATGAGACCATTCAACAAAACAGTGTGAGAAGAGATCTCCTCAAAGTCAGGATGAAATAATCAATGCTGACAGTATTAGGAGGTTAAACTGTATCATCTCAGCTTCTTTAACTATCCAATAGCCAATGTTATGCTATGAAATTCAATTTAAATATGAAATGTATTTTTAAAAACTTTCAAAATAAATATATAAATGTAAATCAGGTGTTTTGTGGCATTTACAGTATTAATTTTACATTTTTTAACATACTAAATTAGTTAAATAATCATGATTTAACTCAATTGTACCATCAGTAGCTTACCTGTAATAAGTGTATCTTGTATATATGCAAAGAAAATACCATGCTATTGCATTTAGAGTGAACAGAGCATCATTTCTTTTTGCGGTAAACCCAACAATAGATCTGTCCAGCCTGACGTGTGTAATGTGTACTTTACCAACAGTAAATTATGGACTTTTGATATTACAAAAGCTGTAAACAGAAACGGTGGATCTCCTTGTTGTGTCTGATGGTGAAGGACTGAATAATTATAAGTATTGAACCGTCAAGCAAAATATCTGGTTACATAATACCGAAGCATCAATCGCTGTATTATACCAACACCACCCAAACATCCAATCGAATCTCACTCCCCCATTTCTAGCACCGTTACGTGACGTGTGACGTCGCAGTGCATGGTAGTGGTCGAATCGTTCTTTAGAACCGAATCTTTTGAATGATTCTCTACTACGAGTCGTGTTTGGAAATCACTGGGCTGATTGATTAGGTGAGATGGGATCAGAAATGGGTCTTACATGCTACTAGCGTTACATTTAATAAGCGAACCTAATCATAACTTTTGTATTGTTAGGAAAAAATAAAAACAACGTGAAAATAAAGCTGTGAGGATGGACAAGGGTATATCTGAGGTAACGCCAGGATTTAATTCAGTGGCTTGTTTTCATATTTGAAGAAAATTAGGACGTTTGTGCTCATTTTAATTGACTGCAACGTCAATAAGAGATTGAATAAGAGAATATGAGAATAAGAGTTATTTTCCTGTCAAATTCGTTTACACTATAAATGTGCAGTTACTTGAGTATGTGTGAGCACTGTACATCGGTTTTGAGCTCGAACTTTCACAGAAATATTGCTGATACCAACACAAATTAAAGTATATAAACATAAGCACACTTTAGTGCAAGAACTCAAGAAACTGCTATTCGACTCTTTAAACAGATTCAATAAGTGAACCGATTCGCTAAATGAATCAGATTTTCCACATCGTTTGGATGGAGGTGGGGGCCGGGGAGGGACTTCTTGGACCAAAAGAGGATTCAAACGTGTTTATGACTTCAGAGTAGAACCGTCGCATTCAGTCAGTCAATGGACTCGGGCGCATTGCGATAACCGGCCTCATTGTGTTCGCTTCAGGCTGGGAAGCAAAACAGAGAGAGATTCGGTCCAGAAGATCGCCCAAAAAACAAAGGTGTGTCCATCTGAAAGACATTCATTGTGAGCAAAAAAGGACAGGACACGCGCAAAAGAGCGAGATCGTCGCTGGGAACAATGATGCTGACTGAAGTTTTGCTATTATGAGCAAGGCGCGCGGATTGTTGGAAACCCATTGATGCGTCACATATAGTAGTTATCATTCCTCATCAGACTACAGTGTGTGCTGTGCGGATTCGTCGCGCGCTCTCCTAAACCACTCCAAACGCGGCAGTTCTATTATTCCCGTGAGCGGTTCCTCAATCCACAACGATGAATTACCAGTCGAGCGTCCCGGTTTCGGTGTCAGTGTCCGGGATCTCTCAGCAGTCCCAGCCCGCCATGCCCACCCCGGGCACGGTACCCGCACCGGTGCCCGTTCCTCAGCAAATCCCGCCTCAGTTCGGATCCGGATCGTCCGGGAGCTCCGGGGCGGGTCAGTTTGGCTCGGGAACCGTATCGGGCCCTGCAGCGCAGTCCGGCCCGCCGGGCTCTCAGTTCGTTTTGTCCAACTCAGCAGCCATCAGAGCCGAGATCCATCGGTTCGAGTCCGTCCACCCGAACATTTATGCAATATACGACCTGATCGAGCGCATCGATGACCTGGCGCTCCAGAACCAGATCCGCGAGCATGTGATCTCTATTGAAGGTAAGCGCAAGGCCAGATTAATTGATGCCACAATGAAAAACATTGTATTGTCTGTCAGTGTAAAGCAGATGGTGCATGAACACAAGGCGACGTAAACGAGTGTACAGCCCGCGTGTTATCATAATCATACCAATTAGGGGCTACTGATAGTCTTGTTAATGATCACTTCTCCAAAAAAAAAATCATAATAAATGAATATGTGTTGCATGACATCAATTAAACAATAATAAGCAAAATATTTGGTTTGGATAATGCATACAAAAAGTACAGCTGATGATGACACTTTACTCTAGACGGATTGTTTGGCATGCTTATATAAAGCACACGCTTCCAAAATGCACCAGTGTGTTGTGGATGCAAATTAAATTGTGTATCAGAGATCTGTAGCTCTTTGCATTAATATCGACATGAAAGTCGGATGTTATTTTCACAGCAGCTCTTAATGCAGGTTTGATTGTTTCATTATCATAAGCCCTTCTGGAAAATGCTTTCCAAGCTTCCTCTCATCCACTGTTTGTTCATCAGCCGTTGGGTTAAACGAGTTTTTCCATTGATTTTGTCAAAGATATTGACTCTGTATCTGGAGTTGAACTGTTTTGCAGCGTATCACAAAATCTAATGGCATATGCAACACATCTATGAATAGAAATCAACGATATCTACATTGTAATTAACAACAACTTGATAGCCAATGTGCAATAAAAAGTGCAATGCATTTAAATAGTTTGGAATTAGCAGATAAGGCACTTTAGTGTTTGGAATAATGATTTTTTATAGATTTGATTTGCTTTTAAATAGTTTAATTACATTATTTGGAGTAGTTTGAAATCTTACATAACCCCAAGCTTCCAGAACCATGTGCATGCGCAGCAAAGAATTGTAGCAGTTTGTATTAACATCGAGTCATGTCAGTCAGATGCAATACTTGCGCAGCATATCTTAATGCAGATGTGATCGTTTCATAATGAGAAGTATTCATCAAAATCAGTCGCTCCTCTCAGATAAAGTGGGCTTTTAGGTTGATAAACCTCATTATGTCAGATACACTGACTCTGACTCCCAATTTTGACTACAGACCCGACCTCTTGACTCTCGTATTATCGGTCAGGGCGAGAGTTCAGATTGGATGAGCTTTAGTCACAGGTTATTTAAATGCAAATCGAGCTACTTGCTGCTATACGCACTTCAAGATATTACAAAACCCTCTCAGACTGTCTTCTGTTATCATGGTGTTTCTGTAGGTATCTTCATGCTAAAGGTATGTTTCTGAAGCAGTTGCAAAGTAGTGTTTCTCAGTTAAACGCAGCATGATGTCCTACGGAAACACCGTAGATGCGAAGAAGAGCATTTATGTTAAGAGGTCATTATGTAGATGATTGATTTGTTGTGTTATAAATAGTGGGTTGATATGAGAAGGGGTGATCGTAAGCGGTAGAACTGGTGAGTCAGTGAACCGGTGAGATTTTCAGCAACTCTGAGTGCATTTTACCTTTGAGGAATAGATGGAGAAATTTCTGGATGAGCGGACAGCCTTTCGAGGGGGCGACTCCGTCGACAGGATTGGTAGAGTTTGCCTTTTCGGTGTGTGGGTGCAAGCGAGAGCCTGGGTTATGTGCAAGCTGGTGATATACTGATGTGAAATAGATGCAAAGAGCAAATCGATGAGGAATTTTCTCAAATAATAGCCATATATATTTATTTCTTATAGAATTGCCAGGGCTGGGGATTAGCTTTTACTGCAGTGTTGATAGCAATATTATATACAACTGTATTGTATCCTAGAAACGTTATAATCCAAAAAGGTTACTAATTGGCATCTGGTTCATTGAAAGACATTTCTATTTAACAGAGGGCTCTTTACAGTGATTTATTAAAAATGGCTCATCGAAATGCTCTTTTATCAACTGTGGCATCACTGTGACCATTTTTTATGAATGTCTATTATTATTATTTCTGTTGTTTTCTGGAATAGAAGCTCTTAATGCTGTAGTACACTTGTTCCACATTAAAGGGATAGATCACCCCAAAATGATCATTTTGTCACCATTTATACCCACATTTATACCCACAGCATGCATTGACTTCCAGAGTCAGAACACAAATTTTATGGAAGTCAATGGCTGCTGCTTTGCAACATTATTCACAATATATATATATATATATATATATATATATATATATATATATATATATATATATATATATATATATATATATATATATATATATATATAGTGTGTTCAACAGAAGAAAGGAACTCAAGCAGATTTGTAAGTTGGAAAAAGCAGAGGTAGAGTAAATTAAGTAAATTTTCATTTTTGCTTAAACTATATTTTTGATGAAACTTCACATTATTAATGTTTGATTTCTGTTTATGTTAAGCTACTTTGACAAAATCTGCATTATATGTTGTGCTATAAAAATAAAGGTGACTTGATATAGGTTGAAGTTAAGGTTTTAAGGCATCAAAAATGTGTATATTGTTGCTTTATGTCCAGTTTAAATGTGTTTTTAGCAAAAAATAATGATTTAAATTAATTTACCTTAACATAGAAGACTTTTATAAAATGAAATTGATTCTGAATGTTTGATTAAGTGCAAGAAATATCTGAAGATATACTGTATTAAAAAGTCTCTATATAAGTATCACAGTGCAGTCCCAAAATACTAAATTGTCATATTAAATCTTTATACTTCACCATATCCTTCAAACTACGAGGTGTTACCTAGGGCTGCACAATATTGGGAAAATCTGACATTGCGATATTTTGTTTTGCTGTGATATAGATTGTGATATTAATAAAATTTTACCAGATAGCTTAAATAGCTCTATTTGTGAAAAAAAAGCATTAATTTAAATTGGTTGGGTTGATTTTTTTTTAAGTTGTGACTGTGAGTCATGTATAAAAATAAAAGAAAACCAAATTGCAAGAATAATTACAATAGAGCAAAGACAAAGTAAATAAACAGTTCTTTATGGCTTTCCAGAGAGTCAAACAGTATTTAGATACAGAAATTGAATAATGTAATATAATAACACTGTATAGTCTTCATTGAATTATAAAATCCGTAAATCTTTTTTTATTAAAGTTACAAATGTTTTACGTTATTGTGCCTAGGGCTACACGATTAATCGAAAAAAGATCACAACCTCGATTGGACCCTACACACGATCTTAATTCGGCTTTTTCTACAATTTAACCAATTATATTTTCAAGTTCAGGAGAGAAGCTTAAAGGCAGTCGCACAAGTCTTCACAGGAACATTGACGCCTTCAAATGGCGTTAAAACTGTCATACTGTATTTATAAGTAGGGCCAGATGGAATCTGCGGACATTTTTTGCTATTTCTGCGGAGAATTTTGCTAAAAATCCGCGGATTTCTGCGGAATTATTTTGGGAGTATCATAACTAAAACCGTAATATGTGAAATAAAAAATAATATCTTAATTTTTTAAGCAAATCCAATTAGATTCACTTTATTTGGTAAACAAAGCAAGTCTCTCATATAAAATATCTACTAAAAGACAGAAAATATTACTTTACAAACTGTATTGTAAATAAATTAAAACGAACTCGTTCATATTAGTCAATAATATTGCTGTAATTAATTTAAAAAACTGAATAAATATAGATTTACACACATTTACACAAGTAAATAAACAGAAATAAGGATGGGCTAAAAATCTGCGGAATTCTGCGCGCGCAGATTCAGTGTGGGCCTATTTATAAGGTATAATTAACCCAAAAATGTCATTTCTGTCTTCATGTAATGTGTTCATGGCCGCGAAATCACACGTGAGCTGTTTGTTTCTGAGAACGCTCGCGTGCTTGTCTATGACGCCTACTTTAGTGAACAGAAGCTGTATAGGCTGTGAATAACAGGTAATAAAGCTGTAAATAATGTTCAGTTTGTTGCACAGAGCGATCGTTTAAGGGCCGTGCGGGAGGTTTGATTTGCATGTATGTGTTTTTTTTCTCACATTGACGGCGGCCATTAGCCGCAGTAGGAAGTGAAAGTGAAACCTGTGTGCACTTTTGAATGATCATGTCGCATTTTAGAGTTATGATTACGACAAGCATTTGATATGTTTTTTTTCTTTCATAGCTAACAAATAATGTTACGCATGAAAATAAATGTTTACTGTGTCAGTATAACAACCCTAGCCTATATATAATGTTGAATATAATGCAAGATAATCACAAAATTCAAATTTTACCAGTAATCACAAATGGTCTAATAATGTTGTCAATGAGAAATGACAAGCACATGTCTTAAACATAATAAATCAACTTTATAATTATGAATGGTTGTATTCTGATGTCATCATTTTACTGTGAATTAACAACCAGGACATATTGAAAGTCTGTTCAAGTCCTCCATAATGTCTATACAAAATTTAGCATTTTAAGCAACGGTAGACCTACACATAGGCCTAATATTATTATTGTTGTTTTACCATATGTTTGAGAATTAACAATAATAATAATAGGCTAATCATATTAACCTTTATTGAACATTTACAGAATCGTGAGAAAAATCACAATCTTGATTTTAAGCAAAAAAAAAAATCATGATTCACATTTTTGCCAGAATCGGGCAGCCCTAATTGTGCCTGAATGCTTTTTTTTTTAAAATGCCTTTAAAACACATGCAAATGATGACGTTTTCAAGTATTCTCAACTGTTGATCGACTATAATCCCAATTTAACATTGCATATCCTGCGATATGACTATTGCGAACGCACACATTGCAGTGTCGATGCTGAAACTATTAATTGTTTTTTATTGTTCATTAGTTTTAACATTTGTTTTTGAAAAGAAATGAAAATTATAATTAAGTGTATAACCGTATTAGGGCTGGGCGATACTGGAAATAAATTGTTGTTGTTGGTTATTGCAATAACGATACTATTTACGATATAACATTTCCCTAGAAAAAAGATTTAAAAACGCTAATAAAAATGCATTTATGTAATATTAAAATAAACAGGTTAGGGGTTTTCTAATTCAGACAGAAAAACAGTCAAGGTGCAAACATTTAGTCTTAAAAACATTATGAATGAGTGAAAACCTCAGCAGATATTCTGACTCTGATTGACTGTTGTCATTTCTCTTTTGTATCACCTTGCGCCATTAGAGTTTATTTTCAGCTCTGTGTTCACTTTTGGATGGGAGGCAGGGATAAACGCAGTAAGGCTCCATTAGATTGGTCAAATTTACAAAAACAACAATGCATAAAATAAATGATAGTATTTGCGATATATTGTGCAGCCCTCAGAATAATTATGTTGTGTTACTTTGTTTTTCCATTAATATATCTGTTCTGTCGAATAATTGTGATTTATTACTTTGACATTTTGTCAAAAAGGAAAGTATTGCATTGCTTTTAAAATCAGCCTTGATCATTAGGCTTGTATTATAATAGGTTAAATTATCAAGGAAATGACATGCAGATTCGGATGTTGAAAAATAATAATCATTATAGGTTGTTGTATAAACTATATTCCTATATTACATTACTTTCATTGGAACACTCATCTTTGATACCTCCATACATAATGCTTATTGGAGGATATTAGCGTAGATCTACATCTTATACAGTTGAGGGTGTAAATAATCAGTTCTAATAGTATTATCCAGCTAATCCTCTTTACGTTGGTTAGGGTTAAGGAGCAGCCCTTGCCCTGAATCAGTTATCTTAAACTGAATATTATTGATTTGTTAACAAAGCTCTTCCATGCTCAGAAAAATCACACTTGGAAAATCTCACACTTAATTTCACTTTATTATATTTGTTGTTCCCCTTGCCTTCAGACCAACACTATAGTTACCCCTTTTACATCGCAATGCCAGTATGGACCAGTGTCAACCACACCATGATCAATCCTGACTCATCCGGCTTGTAAAGAAGCGCTCTGAACACCTGAGTCAAGGCTTTGCTGTTGCCATGGAAAGTCATAATTGTGATGTATCACTTGCTAAATGTCTAGCTTGCATGTGACAGCGGTGGTTTATGCTAGTATTGATCTCCAGCTCATTGACTGATTGTTGTGGTGTGATTGTTGAAATATTTCCCCGCATGATGATAACTGATTGCTTTGAGTTTAGCAGCAGATGGAACGTATTTAGCGTTAGTTGAGAGACATTAGCTGTGCCCTCGAATACTACATGTTTTATTGCTCTTTCTAATAATTATGGCAATCAACAGCTGATGACGGGAGACATATTGAGTTGGGCTTTTTGGCATTTGTTCATTGTTCTAGTGCAAAATTTCTGTTCAATTGGAAGCTGGAGGTGGACTGGAGTGGATACAAGAGTGATGCTACCATTATTACTATTTCTACCAGTATGTATGCTAGGATCCATGTATAATATTTCTACATTCCACTGCATGATGTTGGAAAAAACTGAGATTGTTTTGTTTTGCTATTTATATAGATGTATATTGAGAAATGAATGTAATTTCACCAGATGACTTCAATAGCTCTATTTGAAAATAATAAATAGTGTTTCATTAGTAAAAAATTGTCTATAGGGCGTCACGGTGGCGCAGTGGGTAGCACGATCGCCTCACAGCAAGAAGTGCACTGGTTCAAGCCTCGGCTGGGTCAGTTGGCATTTCAGTGTGGAGTTTGCATTAGGGTTGCACTGTTTACCGGTACTAGTGGCCCGTTTCCACTGAGTGGTACTGTACGATTGCTTTATACTTTAAGATGAATTCCAGTACCTTGCAAAATAACCCGTAAAATATTATTCACGGTCATCCTGGCAAAGACGAGAACTGTAGTGCTTAAAATGTGTTGAGAAAAATTTTCTCTCCGTTAAACCATACTTGGGAAACATTTGAAAAAGATTTATAATTTCACAAGAGATCTTATAATTATTATCTACTTCATTTCTTCCCTTAACATTACCTTAATGTTATAAACAAATGTGATGCTCTCTCTTTATTTGGAAAATGAACATGACTTTATGGAATATATTTGTTTTTATAATTGCTCTTTGTAATTGGCTTTTTATATTCAGAGCTTCTGACTAATTCTGACAGAGCTGTCATACAGAGATCACCGTAATTAAATATAATAATTAAACATTAAATGCGGGTTAAAATGTAAAGTTGTATAGATGTAAGTGGACTGCAGAAAACAATAGTTACGAAGTTAGGAATAATTTTGGAATCAGACCTGTCACAATAATCAATATATCCACTTAACGCACAACACATGGGCATGACTAGCAACATTTTAGCTGATCGACAACATCTCCATCTATTCGAGGTGTCAGAATGGTTAAAAAAACACTATAGTATTTACTATAAATTACTATAGTATATTTTCATGTGGATGTCTGACAACTGAAAATAGATCTGGTAGCAGATATCGCAGCCTATGTTACTTTTACCTTGCACTTTTTTTGTGAACATTTATTATTATTTATTTATGATTTACGCTTTCACATTCTGATTCCAATGCCTAATTAATAAATTGTTTAAATGACTTTAAGTAAATGAAATATTCTTTAGAATCTCTTTGGAAGGGTGTTACTTGCATTAAGATGATATTATATTGTCATTCTGGCATTATATAATGAGTGGCATAAAATGGCCTTAAAAGGACAGTAATATCATCTATCGCAATATATTTTGCTGCAATATATCGTACAACAAAAAAGATATCATGACAGGCCTACCCTAAATATTCCCACCCTTAATATGTTGTTATTAGGATATAAGATGACTCCTTATTTAAATGATTTTTATTCAGTCACAAGCTATGCGATTTAGAAGAATAAAAGTGTACAATTAAAGCTTATGTTTTCTTTCTTTTCAGTACTCTACATGTTGAACATTATTTACAGAACATATTTAAAATAGCATATAATACATGGCAATAAACCTCATCAGGTATATTCAGTACATGTTAAAAGGCCTTATTTATAGATCTAAAGTGCTAGAGCTTTGCCACTATTCTTCAAACCACTTATTTGTCAGCAAGATGTTATTCAGCATTTATTAAATCTGGTATGATCACTTATTCTTTCACATCTTTGAAAAGGAATAGGTCAGATTTAGTAGGTTGTTAAATTTTAACAGGAAGGCATCTATTATGCTGAATGATGATGGGATTTTTTTCACAAGTTTGTTTTTACCGTATTTTTCACAAAAGTTATTTGAGACTTGAAAGTAGACGCTTTGCTTGCATGTAATATTCTTTCTATGCATATGAAATCATTTTTGTACATTTTAATACGATGTGGACAAAAAAGGGGACATCTTTAATAGATAAGCATTTATGGACTCCACATATCAAAGTAGGAGTCTAGTCTGTCTAATATTTGGTCTCTTTTTGATGTGCTATAGTAAAAAAGCCATTTTTATTCTTGAGATGTATTAAGCAGGCTGATAAGTAGGTATCATTTTAGAGTTTACACACATTTTAGGGTGCTTTCACACTTGTAGATTGGTTATTTTGTTCTGAAACAGGTATTTAAATGGTTGCAAAGTTTATTTTTGTTCTTTGTGCGGCTCGCTTTCACACGGCAAAGTTTCTAAATGGACCAAAGCACCTAAAATAAGTCATGTGTGCATAAACTCTTCTCACATGGTCAGAGTTTCAGGGTTTTATTTTTCCCACAGATTCCACTCAGCTGTCATACGTTATTTTAATTTAAGAAGATAAACAATATTAATTTTGACACCCATAGACATCGTCACTAAACATAAATCAGAGAGGTAAGACTTCTGGCCAAATTCGCGCAAATGAGGCAGCTCGAATGATGCAAATCGATCAAATAACATGGTGCTATCGAGTGTTTTCGGCGCTTGATGCGTTTTTTATTGCGCTGAATTTCGGTGGACATTTGTGTTGCATTAACCAATCAGGAACTTGCTCTAGTAGGGGCATGACTATGACGTAGCACCTGTTGTTCGTGTCCTGAAGGAACATCCTCCTGCTGACATGGGACAACAGCTCATCAAACAGACCCGGTCAGTCAGAAGTATAGCTGAAGCTGTCATCATCCAGTGGCAGCTTCTGGAGCGGTTGATGAACTCACAGAGCTGGATGCGCCTCTGAAGGAGCTATGGACCCAAACAAATCTATGCCATTTTTTAGCCTTCCTAAAGCACAACTATTCTCTTGATAAAATCCATGTTAGCCATTAGCAATGAAACTGGGGTCTTTTAAATTTTTTTAAAAAGTTTTTTTAGGACAACAGTATCTCCAGCAGAAAAATATCAAAAGAAGCCGTTTTAAATTGTAAAGAAATCTGTGTTTTTGAAACGAATGAAGACGATAGAAGTCAGTGATTCATTTGAATTATTTAGCCTGACAAGTTTACTGCTCCAAAATATCATAAATCTTTAAAAAAAATAGAAGATATTGTTTTTAAAAGGAAAAAAGTTTTTGTTTTTACCCAGACAATTAAAAAGAATATATTTTAGAGCAGTGAGCACAACACCGTTATACCGTGAAATAGGCATGGGTCGGTATAAGATTCTGACGGTATGATAACCTTGGATAACAATACAATGGTTTCGCGGTTTGAAGGTATTGTGATTACTCTAAAATATATTCATTTTAAATGTCTGGGTAAAAAACTAAAATGTTTTCCCCCTTTGAACACAATTTATTTTATTTTGAGAAACATGTCAGGCTAAATAATTCAAATAAATCATTGACTTCTGCGGTCTTTGTTTGTTTCAAAAACACAGATTTCTTCACAATTTAAAACGGCATCTTTGGAGATCTTTTCTGCTGGAGATACTGTTAAAAAAACTAAATCTTATACCTTAGGAACAGTATAGCAGAAAGTTTTAAAACCTTGACCTTTCAAACCAAACCGCGGTAAACCTTGAAAACGGTTATCGTCCCATGCCTACCGCAAAACCGTGATATATTTATTCAAGGTTATCACACTGTGAGAATCTTATACCGGCCCATGCAGAAAATATTGTCAAACAGCAGTGCGGTTAGAGACTATCCTATCGCAAAATGAGGCTAAAATCCTACATGACGGTAATAGTTTGATTGCAGTGTTTACATGTATGTACTGCACTTCAATAATGTGACTTAAATCGGCATACTCCACGTCTTAATTCGATTTGTGTTTAGTTCGATTATGACCTTAATCAGATTAAATTAATCAAAAATCGCTGTTTACATGGTCGACTCTTAATTAGAGGATTGTCTTAATCATATTTATATCGGATTATTGGTGTCCATGTAAATGTACACAGTGACTGCACATCTGGACTGAATGTATACCATTACACCCCTATTGACTAATGAATGTATCCTAATATCTGGCATATTGCATAAATTTATTTATTTATTTTTTTACAAAACTATGACATTATTCCAAACCAAGATATTCACTAGAATAGGTGCAGTTCATTAATACTTATATCATTACCAGCTTAGTGAAAAAATGCTTTGGAAAATAGTCAAAAAACTGATATAACCTTGGGTAGAGGAATTCTAACTGTGCTTTAACATGTACAGAAAGTCCAGTTCAGCTCGAAGTGCGCTGTGTTTAGGGAATTAAAAATCCGCCTCCATCTGTCATGTCCTCTTGTATCTTTTTATTTATGCATTCAAGTTATTAGAGAACAGAAAGTTAATGTGATATAACAGGTTCTGCAAGAGAGCACAAAAATCGGTCTCAATTTGTATGGCTTTATTAGTATAGTGATAAAGCTTATCAGCAATTCATCAAAGCAGTTACACACTTGAGCACAAGAGGCCTCCAGGCTGAAAGCTATTTGTTTTCTTTGTTTCTCTTTCACCTCCGTCATGGCCTTTTGGTTATGATATTTACATACTATTTGCATAATCCTCCTCCATTTTTCTTGTCAATGCTCTGATAAGTTAAAGTCATATACACCACACAAAATACACAGATGCATTGGTTTGTTCCTCGACACTGTCGCCACTGGCTTGCTTGGTTTGGGACTTGTGGAGCTGCGCATCGATGGATTTGCTCTTCAGTGTTTGACTTTCAGCAGTGAAAATGAAGCCACACTGAACTGAACTGAACTAAACTGAACTTCAACTCTGAAAACTGGACTGACAGAGTTTTAATTTACTAGAACTTCTATGTTAAGATGCTTTAACACAATTTACATTGTAAAAGATAATAGATGAATTGAATTGAATTGGTTAAAAGAATCCACATAGCATCTTCCATGCATAGACAGATTTGTAACATAGTTATGCATTTGCGTATAGGGTTGTACAGTGTGCCACATTGGTTATGCGTTATGCTGTTGTGTATATCTTGTTATAATAAAAATCAATAAAAAATATTTAAATATTATTGCTTTCATTTACAAACAGGTTCACTTTATGCATACAAACTCAATTCAAGTTTAACCAATCCAAAGTTCACTCTTCACTATATGTGTTATAACAAGATATACACAACAGCATAACGTAGAACCAATGTGGCACACTGTACAACCCTATACGCAAATGCATAACTACGTTACAAATCTATTACACCTAATTGCAGAAATAGAGAAAAAAGTACAATAAAAATTTGTTTGTTCTGTTAATGAGTTGTTCTGTCGTAGGTTAGTGTTTTTATGTATTGTATTTTGTATGTATTATTATTGTATTGTATTATTATTTTTTTGTTCTATATTTTGTTGTAAATATGTATATATTTTGCTTTTATATTGAAAATCTAAATGACCAGACTGTTTGTACAAGATGTCAAATTTGTCACACAAGACTTGCTCATATACAGTTGAAGTCCGAATTATTAGCCCCCCTTTGAATTTGTTTTTCTTTTTTAAATATTTCCCAAATGATGTTTAACAGAGCAAGGAAATTTTCACAGTATGTCTGATTTTTTTTTTCTTCTGGAAAAAGTCCTATTTGTTATATTTTGCCTGGAATAAAAGCTGTTTTTAATGTTTAAAAAATCATTTGAAGGTCAATATTATTAGCCCCTTTAAGCTAAATTTTTTTTTTCAATAGTCTACAAGAACAAACCATCATTATACAATAACTTGCCTAATTACCCCGACCTGCCTAATTAACCTAGTTAAGCCTTTAAATGTCACTTTAAGCTGTATATAAGTGTCTTGAAAAATATCTAGTCAAATATTATTTACTGTCATCATGGCAAAGATAAAATAAATCAGTTACTAGAGATGAGTTATTAAAACTATTATGGTTAGAAATGTGTTGAAAAAAAATCTTCTCTCCATTAAACAGAAACTAATCATTTAAGGGGAGGGCCTATAATCATTCAGGGGGGCTAATAATTCTGACTTGAACTGTATATTTATTGTATAAATAATTAATAAATCAATTCTTTGACCATTAGAATGTCCTGCTTTAAATATTTTTAGGAAATACTTTTACCAGAGGCCAGCTAGCGAAGTGCTATGCAGGTAAACCTCACTCCTCTGACCTCAAAAGGTACTAGTGACAGACCAGTCCTAGTGCACCCAACCTGGTCCTGAGCTGGGATCAAACCGGCGATATCTTGCATGGAAGTTGGTTGCGCTAACAAGGAGGCTAAAGACTGTGGCCTCTAGCGTCTGTTGCTAGAGCACCTTTTGAGGTCAGAGGAGTGAGGTTTACCTGCACAGCACTCTGCTAGCTGATCTCCGCTACACTTCCCCCCCCCTAAACCTCACTCCCATCCCAGACAAGCCCCCATGTGTAACCCATCGATCCTACTGCACCCAACCTGGTCCTGAGCTGGGATCAAACCGGCGATTCTTTGCACGGGAGTTGGTTTCTATAACAAGGAGGCTAAAGACCGTGGACTCTAGTGTCTGTTGTTAGATCTTTTTAGGTCAGAAGTGAGGTTTACCTGCACAGCACTTTGCTAGCTGGCCTCTGTTACACTTAGTAAGTACATTAATGGATATTTTTAATCCAGGATAGGTTTTTAATGGAAAAGCATTACAGTTTTTTTTAATTTACATACCTCATATTATTATATATTTGTATTTTATTTGTCTTCCATTTGAAAGGTGTATGTATAGTTTTGCTAAATGATTATGTACAATTAACTGTTATAACCAAGTTATATTTGTATTATATTGTAAATATTACCATTGTATTTGCCATGCTGGCATGGCAATAAACAAATAAAAAAAGCCTAAATGAATTATTTCATAAATTCAAATATGCGGAGATAAATACTTAAATAGTTAAATATAAACTTAAATATCTATATTATTAAAAAAAAATACTTAAATAAATGAACAAATGAATAAATTAATACTTAAATAGTTAAATATTTAAATGAATAAATACTTAAATACTTTATTAGCAATAAACAAACAAACAAATAAAATAAATAACTTAAACGCATTAATTCATGAATGGACAAATAATTAAATGCTTAAATACTTAAATATAAGCTTAAATATCTAAATAAATATTTAAATACTTAATTAAATACTTAAATATAACTTCAATACTTAAATAGTTAAATAAATAAATAAATACTAAAATATTTAAATGAATAAATAAATACTTAAATATAAACTTAAAACCTAAATAAATAAATATTTAAATAAATAAATACTCAAACATGTAAATAAATACTTAAATATAAACTTAAATACCTAAATAAATACTTTTAATATATAAAAATACTTAAATGAATGAATAAATAAATACTTAAATAAATAATCAAATAAATAAATACTTAGATAAAAGCAAAGCTAAGAAGGAACCTTCTGGCAAAATATTGTACTTGTATTTAAAAGTATTTGTCGGGGTTTCCTTCGTTTTCCGTGTGCATGGTGCATTATTGCAGAAGTTGATTGTGACATAAGTGTTTTCTATAACAATCTGTGTCCTTTGGGACGGCTTCAGATGAAAATGTAATCGCTGTTGTTTTTCTGCTTCTATAACTGATGCTAAATCAGCAAATTTGTGACTTTATCTCTGGCGCAGCCATGCGGTGGCCATTCTTTAATATGTTTTGTCAGCGTTATCTGAACGACCTTCAGCAGATGTTCGCTGGTGTAAACAGAATTTTCGATTCAATGTCATTGGGGTCTGAATGAAACCATAGCTCAGTGTAAAAAAAATAAATTCAGCCTTTATGAATGCTGGGATATGCAACCTCAGAAATTGTTATAATGAAAACGTCAACAAGCACACCCCTGAGAGCGAGGCAAGATAAATCTGAACTAATTTCTGTAGCTCAAACAACTCAGAATTGTAGTTGAGAACGTCTGTTATAATGGCCCAATCTACTAGAAACTAGCTATACTAGAAACCAGGCACATGGTGTAAGATTCTGACGGTATGATAACCTTGGATAAACATATCACGGTTTCGCGGTATTTTGGTTACTGCTCTAAAATATTTTCTTTTTATGTCTGGGTAATGTCTGGGTAAAATGTCTGGGTAAAAAAACTAAACTTTTTCCCTTTTGAACACAGTATATTTTATTTTGAGAAACATTTATAATATTGTTAGCTTGTTTCTAGCAAGGATTAATAAATTGCTAGACTCGTGCAGCCCTAATAGTGAGTTGGCCACACCCACTTATTTTCATTTTGTGGCATACACAGGTTAAAAATTCTTTTACGCATTTTATTCCACGATAACGATGAAATTTCTAAAACTATAAACTATATTGGTGTTGAGTATTGAAGTCTAATGATGTCCTTTGTTGCATAATATTTTATATCAGTCAAACCTATTTCATATTCACATGCTACTAATAAAATAAGTTGTTATTGTAAATACTAAAATGATTATGCAGTTGTATTTTAGACTCCTGCTGTTTGTTTTTAAATATTTTTGTTCATAATCACACCCCATATGGTTTGGATTTTTACACTTGTTAATAATACTGCAGATTATTAGTGCTTTTATTTAAAAAATGAATGGTTGCGTCCTCTTTTTCTGAAGGCATTGCATCTCTAAACAGACTGGGAGAAATGAAAATTGGTGCCGGAGAAATTTGCATATGCTTTGTTTTGTCATAAGCAGCTCAAATCTCAATGCGCAACATGCTTGTTTCTTAATTTCCTGCTGTCTCGCTGTCAATTTTGGAGACGGAATCAAATTTAGGTTTTTTGACGTGTACGTATGCGGCCTGACATTTTAATATCGGACACCCTGCTGATGGTCATTATGAAGTAAATGAACGGATGGCAAAAAAATAATCTTCTTGTGAGTCATTGGTAAGCTGATGCACCAGTTTGCACAGCACCACACATTTTTTGTTCTGCAAGAAAAACCTGCACTGAGACTCTTGTGATGCGACACATTGCATGCAAAGCACCATGATGCACTGAAGAACTCGCTTTTTTTGCATGTACTGCATCACCAGGGAGTATTTTATTATTTATTTATCAGTATTTTGACTGCAGCAATGCTGTCGTGTGAATATGCACCTGTGTGTCTGGACTGCAGATACTACTGCGATCATCCTACGTTATTGCAGCGCGCCTGTTGCTTAGAAACCAAAGCCTTATAGCTTTGTTGAAGATTAGAACAGAACAGGAGTTTAAAAAAAAAGAAAGACCTTAGATATTCGCTTCGCTTCTCAGAGCTTGTTATGCCACACAACTGATTTTTTTTTTCTTATTTCAGCTAGTTAATCGATAATTCTAAATGACAGAAATGCTTGAGGAGAACTTCAGTATCTCGTTTCTTGAAATTAGCTATGGTGATGGTTGTGCTTATGACATTGAATATGGATTATTTGCCTGCTGAGAAATACACAAGATGTATTCTGTCACTCACAGCAATACTTTGAGCATTAAGTATAGCTTTCAGCATCGATTATTGGAATGTGCAAATTTGTAAGACCTGCAAAGTCAAGTTGGGATTATCATTAAGCAGTTAATTAAGCAGTTAAGCAGTAACACAGTTTACAATAGGGCTGCACAATAAATAGTTTTAGCATCGATATCACAATCTGTGCATTCGTAATAGCCACATCTGCAACGTGCACTGTAAACAAAAATGCGTTATTTTGTTTGTTTTTTTTGTGGCAGCTGGGGTGTCGGGAAAAAAAACGTAAAATAACGGGCATTAAATAACAAAAATTTACTGTAAAATAGTGGAAGTTAAATTACAGAAATTTACTGTAATTCAATTCAGCAGAAAATTTCTGTAATTTAACGCCCGTTATTTTACAGTACATTTCTGTTATTTAACAGCTGTTATTTTACAGTCAATTTCTGTTATTTAACGGCTGTTATTTTACAGTAAATTTCTGTTATTCAATGGCCGTTATTTTACAGTAAATTTCTGTTATTTAACAGCCGTTATTTTACAGTACATTTCTGTTATTTAACAGCTGTTATTTTACAGTCAATTTCTGTTATTTAACGGCTGTTATTTTACAGTAAATTTCTGTTATTCAATGGCCGTTATTTTACAGTAAATTTCTGTTATTCAATGGCCGTTATTTTACAGTAAATTTCTGTTATTTAACGGCCGTTATTTTACAGTACATTTCTGTTAATCAACGGCCGTTATTTTACAGTAAATTTCTGTTATTTAGCGGCTGTTATTTTACAGTAAATTTCTGTTATTTAGCGGCCGTTATTTTACAGTAAATTTCTGTAATTTAACACCTGTTATTTTACAATAAATTTCTGTTATTTAACCGCTGTTATTTATTTATTTTTTTACATAAAATACCGGAATCTTTTTTACAGTGTGGAGTTTATTATTGTTGATCAGCAATGAAGAATGTACAGTGTTCACATTTTACATTACATTTGATTAATCAATAATATGGGCTGGACAAAATAGCGATATGCATGAGGTGGCGCTTCTCATAATGGCGGATCGAACATGTACATCAATGTTGCTATACTAAGAAATATATGTGCTGTTAATCAAAGAAATACATCTTATAACTTTTTAATGCATTTTCCCCTCTTCATTTACAAATATCGTGATATTGTGGATGGTTTTCTTGTGATATCGCTGATATTGCGATCTATTATTATCAGGGGCAAAATATGATGATAATATTGTATCATATTACTGTATATCTGACTTCTTATTTCACTTATCTTTGACAAAATTAATTAATATAAATTTTGAGGAAAGGTTTTGTTTACTTCAAATGTTGACAATAATATACATTGCTTTTTTACATGTGGTTTATTTAATTTATTTACCTCAATACTGTTAGACTCGCCAGAAAATAATTTTTTTCATTGGTGTCTTTGTTCTAATTTGCTTTTAATTAATAGCTGTTTAAAGAGTACCTATTTTGAAAAAAAAGTTTTTTGAAGGGGTTTAAACGGTTGTATGATGACAGTGTGTGAATTAAACCAGCTTCTAATGGAAAAAATTGTTAATAAAATTTTTCATAATCACACTACATAGAAACAGTGTGGAGAAACACTTTGATTGACATTCTGCCTTTGTACGTGTCATCAGAGGGAGGAAGTTCCGCCAGTAAGTGATGATCTCTCCCTCATCAGCATAGGACGTTAGTCTTGTTTTTGAATCTGCCACTATGCTGACACACAGGCATTTGTAGCTCCGACCTCTTTTAAAAAGACCACAATCTCATTTGAATTTAAAGTGACAGTCACAAAAATGGCACAATTTGAATCAAAGCCTAAAAGGGGCGGTTTTAAAGGGTTCTAAAACATTATTTGTGTGGTATTTTGAGCTGAAACATCACATACGGACTTTAGGGAAATCAGAAACTTATTTTACATCTTGTAAAAAGGGGCATAATAGGTCACCTTTAAATCATCTTGTGAAATAGTATTTATATTGCAATATATAAAAAACAAAATAGCAATGTCACAAAGTGGGCGTGGCTGAGAGCCATGGGAATGAAACTAAGCGGGTCGCGCAAAAGCTGATAAGCGTTACCTGTGTGCACCACCTGTCTCAAGTCCCACGGTAGCAGCGGAAGTATAGAAGGAGGAGTGACAGTAATAGATGTTTTCGTTTTGTTTTTCTTTCATTTCAGCGATGGTCATCATGAGGCACTGCCACCTCCACTTTGTTTTGTGTATATTTATTCATTAAAGTATCAGAACGTTTGACAATTTTTTTTTATTTATTTATTTATTTTTCCACATTCCTTCATCTCTTGAAACATGAGTTTTCAACCATTTTACAATGGCAATGCCTTTTTTTTTTTAATGTCACGCAGCCCTGGTTTCTCCATGGAAGTGTAGTACATGAGAGCATCTGTTGTTGCTTTAGTATTGTACCGCTGGCATTACAGTCCTATTGCACTTCAAAACTCAAGAGCAGCCTGCTTGCATTGCCCAGTAATGGTCTTCAGAATGCCATGAAACGGAATAGGTAGTGGTTATCTATCCAAGGTCCCTTATCATCTATTATATGATTTCTCAAGGAGTTATATGATGATATGCTGAAAGTGGTTTGGTAATGTGACTACTTGAAAATAGCAGTCAAACAAAATCAAACAGCGCACTCCATTTCTCCGAATGCTGAGCCCTGTTTTACAACATACAAATTATTTACCAAGAAATGTATTCTGTCTTCATTTCTATTCTTGTTTTTTTGTTCCATCATTGGCTTTTGTTAATTGCGAGTGTTTGCCATTCAGTCTGTGCATCTGTTTCAGTTTTTACCAAAGAAATTGTCTTGGAACAAGACACACTGGAGACATCAAATCAAAATCCAAAAACAAGAGTGTAATGCTTCTCTCCATTGGACTGTCTTGTCGGAATCCGATGGATTTTTCAGATCCGTGACTGACGGAAGATTCTCCACACAGTTTAATCTCAAAAGCTCTTTGTCAAAAAGCGTCTGATACCGCATCAAGTTCCAGAGCCTCTCAATCGTCAGTTTAAAACCGTCCAAGAATCGGCGCTCTCTGGACGCTCAGAGGTCAGTAGTGCGAGAGGTCGCAGGGTCAAAAAGCGTGCTCGTGAAGAGGCTCTTTTCATAGCAGGGAAGCTCTGAAGCCATGGCCTATCTCTGGAGCATAATGTAGGCTATTGTTCCCTCTACACAAAGGTGCTCTCTCCGCTTGTTTGCGAGCCTTTTTTTTTGCTATTCTTAAGTGAACACACATGTTCTAGTCACAGAAGCAGCCAGGGGTCTGTTTTGGTTGTGGTCAAGGGAGCAATTTTGGAATGAGCACTCCCCGTAGACCAAACTATTGAATATACAATATGTTTTTATCATTGGACTCTTGAGCAAAGCTGTTAGCTCTAATCCTAACCCTTAGTTGCTCTATAGGGATTTTCAGTATTGCAAGTACTGTCGGAAACTTTCAGTGGTGGAACGTTATTACTTTCTATACCATTTAATGGTTGTTTACTGCAATAAGTATATTACAAGAAGTTAGATTAATAAATTATTTTACAAAATAAATTATTAAATATTCATGTAAAATTTTTTGTAACTTTAATTCTTAATAATAAGTCTTAATTTTTAATTATATAAGTATTTTATCTCATTTTTGGGGATCACAGAGTCTTTATGAATATGCGGAAGACTTGCGGAGCTTCCGGAAGAGGATAAATGGTTGGATGAGACACTAGATAGGGGCTATCACTCTGCTCGTGTCACAGCACCTCAACACTAGATATGCATTGATTGCACTTGCAACAGAGAGACCATGAGTTACGCGAGTCCAATAGACTGTATAAACCGGTCGCACCACATCTGTAGATATTTTACCTATCAAGTCATGAAATGTGACGATCGTCCGATAATGATCTTTGGCTTATTGATCGGAGCATGCCTAATCATAATAGTTTTTTTTTTTTTATACAGTGGTCCCTCGCTATAACGCAGTTCACTTTTTTCGGGGTCTCAGAGTTTTGCGGATTTTTTTTTGTGCAATTTCACGTTTTTTTTTTTTTTTTCTACAGCGCATTGTGTTCTGCATCCTGATTAGCACATTGTGTTCTGCGTCCTGACTGGCTATAGATCAGGGGTCTCAAATTTACCTGGGGGGCCGCTGGAGGCCATGTCTGGGTGAGGCTGGGCCGCATCAGGTTTTCCACAAGAAATGTATTATATTATTAATAATTAACTTTTAATTTGTTTATTTTTTCATCTTATTTTGTGTTAAAATAAAAAAATAAAAACATACATATATATATATATATATATATATATATATATATATATATATATATATATATATATATATATATATATATATATATATATATTTATATATATATATATTTATATCTCTCGTCTTCCTCCTTTTTTTGTCCTCGACTGATCACATGCCTGATTACTGCTGCTGTTTTTGTAGGTTGTTTTGAGTGCAGGATGTAACACTGATCTGAGATCTTCACACCGAGTTATGGAGGTGATGGATCTGACTTTCTGTAAGTACAGCCGAATAGGCATCTGGACCAGAACGGTACGGCTCATCTCCGGCGCCAGCGTGGCTGCTGAGTAGCAGATGGTCTGTGACATGAGAGGAGGGTTTGGAGAGCAGGGACTGAAGCCTGCCAAAGACCCCGGTTCTCTGCGCTGTTAGGACCGGTGCATTCAAACAAACACACACACAACACATTGGAGACCCTCGTATTTGTATCTACACATGCTTACAGTTACAAAGGCTTATCATTCATTTGGGATTATCTTGGCGTACGCCAACAAGACCCCTGGTTCGCCCCATGTCGGGCACCACCTGGTTGGATACGGAGCCCCATGACGCAGGCCAAACCACCAGGGCATGACTGCAGTACACTCCGGAAGGGATATTCACACAGTTCTGGCTCCTCTTCACGGATACACCCCCGTCCCCCCAGCGTTAGTACGGTCTTGGAGAAATGGAGCGCGCCATATGTGGGAGCAGGATGTAGAGTAGATCCACAGCGTGTGCCTTAGAGCATATATCGTCACTGCCTACAGCTCCCACACTCAACAGCTAATTGGAGTTGCACGGCCTGTTTGGGGACCTGAATAAGTTAAATTGAACTTATTAATGGCAATTTTAGAACAAGGCCGTGTCACAGATTTTCATTTATGTGTCAATCAGCTTTCAAGGACATCCTTTTTTGGCATCCTTTCCCTACTTGTGTCTTCTTGAGGCAGGAAGTGTTGAGTTGAGCCGAGGTTGTGTTAGTAAACTCTGCTCAGCTTGTTTTCTTCATGGTTTGATAGATCTCTTTGGAGTATCGAGCACTCGGCTGTCACTTTTGGCTCTTGTCACACAAACACACGTTTTTTTTTTCCCATGAGCGCTTGGATTTTTTTGAAGCAAAGTCCCCTAGACCATTAAAGGCACCAGTGTAAAGTGATACTTTTGTAAAAGACTCTGGCTTTAGGCCACCGTGTGCTGAAGAATCACCTGTTGAGGGTGACTCATTCACACCTACCTGTGGTGACACATAGTCCAAAAGGTTTTCTATTGAAAAGAGTTGCAAAATCCTCTGTACAAGCTATATTTCTCAGTCATGAATGCCACATTGTGTTGCCACATGGAACTTCACTGGAAAGTGAGTTGAGGTAATCGGAAAAGCCTTTTAGCTTCGCTCTCATGCAATAGTGCTAGAAAGTTAGTGAATTGGTTTATCTTATATGGTTCTCTCTTTTATTTGTAGTAAGTCACATTCATTTTAGTGAATTGAGTAAGTCCTTTGGATGACTATTGAAAATTCAAAACATATTCAGGTGGCATGGTGGCTCAGTGGTTAGCAATGTCGCCTCACAGCAAGAAGGTTGCTGGTTCGAGTCCCGACTGGGTCAGTTGGCATTTCTGTGTGGAGTTTGCATGTTCTCCCCGTGTTGGCATGGGTTTCCTCCGGGTGCTCCGGTTTCCCCCACAGTCCAAACTAAATTGGCCATAGCGTTTAAGTGTGTGTGTGAAGTGTATGGGCATTTCCCAGCACTGGGTTGCACCTGGAAGGGTATCCGCTGCGTAAAACATATGCAGGAATAGTTGGCGGTTCATTCCGCTGTGGAGACCTCTGATAAATAAGGGACTGAGCCGAAGGTAAATGAATTAATAAATAAAATTAAATAAAAAATATGATCTTATTTTTATGAAAGTAAATCAATTTGATTTTTCACTCATTACATTGTAAAAATGCTGGGTTCCATGCTAATCCTTCATGTTGTCCCAACACAAAATTAACTCAACTGTTTTCAAGTGGATTGAACTTAAACATTCATACATTCATTCATTCATTTTCTTTTCGGCTTAGTCCCTTTATTAATCAGGGGTCGCCACAGCGGAATGAACCGCCAACTTATGCAGCATTTGTTTTATGCAGCAGATGCCCTTCCAGCTGCAACCCATCTTTGGGAGACACATACACACTTATTCACACACACATACACTACGGACAATTTAGCCTACCCAATTCATCTGTACCATGTCTTTGGACTGTGGGGGAAACCGGAGCACCCAGAGGAAACCCACGCGAACGCAGGGAGAACATGCAAACTCCACACAGAAATGCCAACTGACCCAGCCGAGGCTCGAACCAGCGACCTTCTTGCTGTGAGGCGACAGCACTACCTACTGCACCACTGCGTTGCCCTTAAAAGAAACAAACTCAGGAATTGTGTTGATTCAGCTGATTTTAAATAAGTAGTTTGAACAAACAGCAAAATAATTTGTGTATATAAGTTTAATCAAATGTATATGTTATATGGTATTATATTCTACAAATAAATAAGCTATATGGCCATTTGTTATTGTATAAAATTAATTACTAATAATAAGATTTAATTAGAAGTTTTCACCCAGATGTTTGTTCATTCAGACGCTCGCATCTCTTGTATTTGTGCCAGAAATGTTTTATGAATCATTTAATTGGATGGCTATTTATGCTGCACTACGTTTTTCTAAAAACATCTGCATTGTAGTTGAACCAGTCTAAATTCTGATTAATGTGTAGCTCAAAAAGCTACCCATTGTAAAAAATATCTGTAAATTGATAGTTTTCCGTATTTTTTTCCGTATTTAGACTTTTGAATGTGCATTATGGGACATTGATCTGTCCTCCAAAGGCTTTTGAGGTTGAAAAGTTTTATAGTTACTTTTATTGAAATTTTTCATAGTTTAAAGTGATATATTGTGTGGGTTGGAGTTTACAGTACAACATCCTGGTAATAAGCTGCCGGTACATTTTTTTTCTGTTTTTATACAGACTTATTTCTCTATATATTATAAAAAATGTAAATAAACCATTTTCTCTCTAAAATGTCAATAAAATCCACTCTGTTAAAACTGCAGAGATTAATTTTCTCCCAAGGTTATTATAGTTAATGAAAACGAACAAAAAACGAAAACTAGGAAAACATTTTCGTTAACTGAAATAAAAATAAAAACTAACTAAACTAATAAAAAAAAAAACTAGAACTAACTGGAACTGTATTGTGTACATACAAAATTTACTGAAACTAACTAAAATTATAGCAAAAATGTCCTTCGTTTTCGTCTTTGTAAATGTATTTAATACATATTCCTTTTAGAAGTAAATTCATTTACTTCGATGCCAGTTTTACGCTAGGTGTTTGAGCCGTACAGCACATCGGAGTCTATAATCCTGCTGCAATTGGCCAGGTCAAGCCCATCCTCCTACAGTCAGTCCTCGCTGTTGCTCCCGTAACAAAAACAACGACTGGACATGACAGCAGCACAGTGACTGCATTAAATACGACCTGAGCAGACACTTAAAAGTATTATTAAACACATTTGTGTCCAATAATGGGTTTTATTTCCGTATTAGTAATCCTGATCGCGAACGAATCATTCTTTTTAATCGGATCTTCTAAGTGAACCGGTTGAACTTGTTCACCAAATCGAACAGAATCATTTGAAATGATTTGTGTCTCCAGTAAGCATTTATCCAGAAAGACTTACTTTTTAACACGTCTGATACCCCTCTCTGACTCGAAATAAACCAATATCCAGAGTTATTTGGTTATTAGAACAGTACACAGAGATCGAATTTGAGAACGGGTAAACTTATAATAATTTCGCATGCAAGATTCAGTGAACCAAACTCAAACAGTACATGACAGCCTGCTGTGACTGAAATAAACTTGAACAACTGAGGGCTTAAATGAAAGGATCTGGCTAAACTTTATTTCACAACAGAAAGTTGTAATAGAAGTGAAACTTTTCAGATCATACTGATGTTTTAATCGATCAAATAAAAGATCTGAACTTTCCATCACTACTGTGTATCCAACGGTACTCAGGCCTGCTATCTTGTGGGCTGTTGTATTTGAATTTAAGATGGGTAGAGAGAGATGGTAGTGTTCATGTGTCTCTGAATACAGATTTCAAACATAATTTTTTGGTTGAGTTATTATACAATATTCTGATGATTTTGTATCTTGCACCTGACAAATATTCTAATTTATAAAAAAATGTATATAAAACAAATACTGAAACTAAAAAAAAACTAAGACTAAGCTATTTGAAAATATAAAAACTAGTAAATGTACCTCTTAAAATTAATTAAATCTAAATTAATTTGAAAACAACGAAATAAAGGCTAAAACAAATGAAAAATCCAAAACTATTATAACCTTGTTTTCAACATGAAAGTGGACGGAGTAGAGATAAAACTCCCATAATGCAATTCACAACCGTAAATAAACACAAAACACATGTGAATCACAAAATACAGATCCTGTTAATTAACAGATATTTTATACAGCGCAGATTAGTTGCTTTTGTAAGTTTCTTCCATGTCAGTGTAGCATTTCACTTCATACCAACCGTGGTAGGTCACAGTTTACATAAGACCAGGTATTGTACGTTTATCAACATACACTCTATCTCTGCTTGGGTTATCGTGTTTGGCACAAGCCTGCATAACTACATTTGTCAGTGTCCAGACCTTGAAAAGATGAAGGTTACACAGAGGTCAAGCCGTTTACGCAAAGAGAAAGCTTGTGTTTTATCTGTTTTACAGGTTTGCAATCAAAAGAAGTAAGCGGAAGGCTATTGACTAATCCATTTAACCTTTTTGCAGATCTTGATGGTTCTTTCATACCGTTGAAAGAAAATCCTTTTGAACCACCTCTGCTGAAACTCTTCCCCTCAAAAATTCTGGGGCAGGATGACTGAGAATAATTCATCTCCGCTTAATGCGATTTAGTATTAACCAAGGGCCGGTTTCACCGGGTTGTAAAGATTGTAAAAATCTATCAGCAACTTTCCAAGAGCTGTTTTGTGGGAGTCACGAGGGGGTGGAGCGGAGGCCTCAGGAGTGGAGTGTTGGCTCGGTTAGCTTGCAGCTTTTGCTGATGACTGTGGGTGTCCGCCTTCAGCGCTGAACACAAATGTGCTTCAAAAATGATTGTTTTGTAAGATGTTACATTATAGAGGATTCATGTGTTTATCACGCAAATGAGCCTACATCAATGGATTCTCTTCACAAACACAGATCCCCAAACAGTAGTTCGCCATCAGGTTTTTAAAATTGTAAGTCTAGGTTTGAAAACCTGTCATATTGGGTTCATTTTATTTGTGTTCACAAGGGATAGTTCACTCAAAAATGACAATTTACAGTTGAAGTCAGAATTATTAGCCCCCCTTTGATTTCTTTTTTCTTCTTTTTTGATTATTTCCCAAATGATGTTTAACAGATCAAGGAAATTGTCACAGTATGTCTGATAATATTTTTTCTTCTGGAGAAAGTCTTATTTGTTTTATTTCGGCTAGAATAAAAGCAGTTTTGAATTTTTTAAAACCCATTTTAAGGTCAATATTATTAGCCCCTTTAAGCTATTTTTATTTCTCGATTGTCTACAGAACAAACCATCATTATACAATAACTTGCCTAATTACCCTAACCTGCCTAGTTAACCTAATTAACCTAGTTACGGCTTTATTGTCCCTTTAAGCTGTATTGAAGTGTCTTGGAAAATATCTAGTCAAATATTATTTACTGTCATCATGTCAAAGATAAAATAAATCAGTTATTAGAGATGAGTTATTAAAACTATTATGTTTAGAAATGTGTTGGAAAAATCTGCTCTCTGTTAAACAGAAATTGGGGAAAAAAATAAACAGTGGGGCTAATAATTCAGGGGGGCTAATAATTCTGACTTCAACTGTACATATTCTGCACTTGCTCCAAAACGGTTTCTTTCTTTTATTGGACACAAAGGAAGATATAGTGAAGAGAGTTGGAAAAAACTTCCATAGTATTTATAGAATATTATTTAAAATGTTTGCGAGTAAAGCAGCGTTTTCATCTGATGAATCGGAGAGAACAAAGCCTTCACTTTGTGATAAACTGGTGCCAAATATCAAAAATAAAAATGGAATTTGCAGCGGTGGGAGAAGCCACTTTGGGCCTTTTTTGTTCGAAAATAAATGACTTGCCACTAGAAGATGAAACTCATTGACTGTGCGGTGGCTTTTGATGACGGACTTTGGCTGAGGGATTTTAAAAAGACTAGAATTTCAGGTGTTTCACAATGTGGTCGGTATGCTGGTTTGTTACTGCTGGCCTATCACGCCCATTTTTTTATCATCACATGATCTGTTAAA